>NW_024466305.1:0-3606 GCF_017591425.1 Ochotona curzoniae | reverse complement strand
CTAACACTGGCCCTCAGCCTCAAACTGGCCCTAACGCTAAAACTGGCCCTCAGCCTGAAACTGGACCTAACCCTCAAACTGGCCCTATGCCTCATTCTGGCCCTTAGCCTCATTCTGGCCCTCAGCCTCATTCTGGCCCTCAGCCTCACTCTGGCCCTCAGCCTCATTCTGGCCCTCAGCCTCAAACTGGCCCTCAGCCTCATTCTGGCCCTAACCCTAACCCCTAACACCTAACCCTCTAACCCTCTAACCATCTAACACTAACCCTCTAACCCTCTAACCCCTAACGAACCACTAAACACCAACCCTAGCACCGTAAGGCCCAACACCCTAACCGGTAAGCACTAATCATAAGCACTGATTACGAAAACAAAATTTATCCAATAATACTCACAGGTAAATCCTAACCACTAACGACCAAATACCACATCACAATCCCAGAACCACTTGCCTTCTCTCCTGCTTGGATCTTCAGCCATTTGCACCACGGAGTTGACAAGGTGGGGACTTCAATTCCGGAGGTCCTTGCAGGCACAATGACTTCATACTGATGTGGCAATGCCACTGGGCATACCAAGCCCAACACACACAAAACCCGGAAACCCTTTCACCACCTTGTGCCCACACCCAGCCTGAGCCACCCCTAATTACAGAGGACAGGGGCCTACAGCAATGGCATCATATTGGGATGGGGTTTGCACAACACCCAGCCTGCTCATATCGTTTTAGCTACAGGATTTTCTCATGGTCTTTAAAAATCATGCATCACTGAGGACAGAGCCCTGCACACAAACAGTTATCACAATCTTGCCACAGCATGGTGTCAGAAAGAGGAACCTGCCATGAAGGTTAACCATCAGGCCTGAGTGAATCACAAGACGCATGATAACTAACTGGGAAGTGATGACTAAGTGGACTAGTGCCAGCAAAGTCAGATTTGCGCACCCGCTCGTGGCTATCAGGACACACTGCAGGATGAAAGAAACCTACATGAAGCCATCTCCTCAGCCCACCCGAGAGCTGCTCCACTTACTAAAGAATGCACAGGCCTGCATCTCAGGGTGCTCTGCGAGGAAAGGGGGTGGTGGTAAGGTTTCACGTAACCTCATCTGCCCAAGTTCAATGGTAGTCCGCTAGTGTGTAACTCCAGCACCCAGAGGGCCTGTGCAGATGCTGACGTGGAACTCAGTTCCTAGAAGGCATGTGGGAACGCTGACATGAGACTCCAGCTCCCAGAGAGCACATGGGGACGCTGACATGGGACTCCAGCTCCAAGGGTTCTTTCGGTGCTCTGACATAGTACGTTGCGGTTAAACACACACTGAAACTTTGTATTACAGAGGTTGGGGATGATGAAAGGCCCCAAGTGACCTCGTCCACTCCCGGGCATTGATAAAGGGACCATCGGCCTTAGACCACAGATTTTTCAATGATACATGTCTGGGAACACTTTCTGGAAACCCCACCTGATGCTGGAATGGCTTGGGCTGAGCTGTCTGCAGCTCAGAAAGCCTGAGCCCAGCAGGGGTAGAAAGGGCAGCTATGTGCGCCCTCCAGTGGACAATAGCACTCACTGCAGGACACTCAGCTAGGCTCTCCTGCCCAAAACAAGGCAAGAAGCGCAGCCACGTAGACATTCCCTCTCAAGGACACTCTTTTGATAGGTTGCATAAGAGTCCCATGGTGGAAGCTCTATGCACGCCCTCGGGGTCTGCATTGGCTGACAAAAGCAGTCTAGAGCCAAGGCACAGCATACAGCAAGCTCCCTCCCAGGAGGCCCGGCAGCTTTTTGTCTCTTTCTTCCTCCCTCCCCCCCCCCCTCCCTCCCCCCCCCCCCCCCCCCCCCCTCCCCCCTCCCCCCCCCCCTCCCCCCCCCCCCCCCTCCCCCCCCCCTCCCCCCCTCCCCCCCCCCCCCCCCCCCCCTCCCCCCCCCCCCCCCCCCCCCCCCTCCCCCCCCCCCCCCCCCCCCCCCCCCCCCCCCCCCCCCCCCCCCCTCCCCCTCCCCCCCCCCCCCCCCCCCCCCCCCCCTCCTCCCCCCCCCCCACCACCCCTCCCCCCCCCCTCCCCCCCTCCCCCCCCCCCCCCCTCCCCCCCCCCCCCCTCCCCCCCCCCCCCCCCCCCCCCCCCCCCCTCCACTCACACCCCGCCTTCCACTTCCCCTTCTTCTCGCCCCCACACCCACCCCCCTCCCACTCACCCCCCACCACACCCCGGGCCCCCCTACCCTCATCAACCACACCCCTTCACACCCTCTACCCACCCCCTCCCCTCACCCTCCCCCGCTCTCACGCACCCACCCTCCACTTCCCCACCTTCTTCCTCCAACCCCCCCCCCACCCTGGCCCCTCACCTCCCACCCCCCCTCAGCCCCCACCCCGCCCTCCCCCCACACACCCACGCCCCCGCCCCACCCCCCCCTCCCCCCACCCCACCCCCCCCCCCCCCCCGACAACCCCACCCCCCCCTCCCTCCACGCCACCCTCCCCCCACCCCCCCAACACACCACCCCTCGCAACCACCCAACCCCCCACCCCCTCACCCCGCGCCCCCCCCCGCTCTCACCCACCCCACCGCCCCCCACTCCACCAACCACCTCCCCCCCCCCGCCCCCCACCCAACCCTACAAACCACCGACCTCTTCCACCCTCCACCCCACCCTCCTATCCCCACCGACCCTCCCCACCCACACAACCCCCACACCCCGCCACCTCCCACAAAACCCACCCAACTCCACTGCCCCCCCCCCGACCCCTTCATTCCCGCCCCCCTCCCCCCCCCCTCCACACTCCCTCCCTCCCTCCTGCCTCCCTCTGTCCTATTTGCTTTGAAGCACAGAGGAACAGACAGGGTGAGACAGCAAACTTGCTTCCATCTGCTGCCTCACTTCCCCGAAAGCCACCACCAGGGCCAGCTGTGGCTGGGCCAGGACAAGCCCGGGAACCAGCAGCTTCCTCAGGATTTCCCACAATGGCACAAGGGCCACAGTGCTACCGGGGAAAGCGGCACAAGCCCCTGCACCATCCTCTGCTACTCTCCCAGGTTGATTGGCAGGGAGTTGGACCGCAAGGGAAGCAGCCAGGATTTGAAACAGCAACCATACAGCCCAACTGCCCTAACCCTAACCCCTAACCCCTAACCCCTAACCCTCACCCTCACCCTAAAACCCTAACCCTAACCCTCAGCCTCAAACTGGCCCTCAGCCTCAAACTGGCCCTCAGCCTCAAACTGGCCCTAATGCTAAAACTGACCCTCAGCTTCAAACTGGCCTTCAGCCTAAAACTGGCCCTCAGCCTCAAACTGGCCCTCAGCCTCAAACTGGCCCTCAGCCTCATTCTGGACCTAACCCTCAAACTGGCCCTGTGCCTCATTCTGGCCTTAAGCCTCAAACTGACCCTAACCCTCAAACTGACCCTAAGCCTCATTCTTGCCCTCAGCCTCAAACTGGCCCTCAGCATCAAACTGGCCCTCGCCTCAAACTGGCCCTCAGGCTCAAACTGGCCCTAACACTAAACCTGGCACTCAGGCAAAAACTGGCCCTCAGCCTAATTCTGGCCCTCAGCCTCAAACTGGCCCTCAGCCTCAAACGAGCCCTAAGACTCAAACTGG
>NW_024466304.1:0-35009 GCF_017591425.1 Ochotona curzoniae | reverse complement strand
ATCCAGAGACAAGTTCAGCGCCCAAGCCATTTTCAGCTACCATGGAAAACGACGGTTCTGGCAGCACATATGCCTGAAAGTGTATGTGATGCCTGGGGAACTGAGTGTGTTGGTGAATGGCAACTTTCGAATTGGCCAGCAGGGTCTTCCAGTGAAAAAAAACGACTCCACTTGGCTCATTCACTTCACATACCTCAGCTTGTGGAGCAGATCTAGAGGGAAACCCTGTTTGGTCACTTCTTGTCCAATGTCCATGGAGCCCAGGATGATGCAATCAAGCATGTTGAGCACCCACACAAAACAAGGATGCAGATCCTCAGTCCAGGCGCTAACAACTCCACATCCAGAGACAAGTTCAGCGACCAAGCCATTTTCAGCTACCATGGAAAACGACAGCTCTGGCAGCACATATGCCTGAAAGTGTATGTGATGCCTGGGGAACTGAGTGTGTGGGTGAATGGCAATATTCGAATTGGCCATCAGGGGTCTTCCAGTGCCAAAACGACTCCACTTGGCTCATTCACTTCACATACCATCAGCTTGTGGAGCAGATCTAGAGGGAAACCCTGTTTGGTCACTTCTTGTCCAATGTCCATGGAGCCCAGGATGATGCAATCAAGCATGTTGAGCACCCACACAAAACAAGGATGCAGATCCTCAGTCCAGGCGCTAACAACTCCACATCCAGAGACAAGTTCAGCGCCCAAGCCATTTTCAGCTACCATGGAAAACGACAGCTCTGGCAGCACATATGCCTGAAAGTGTATGTGATGCCTGGGGAACTGAGTGTGTGGGTGAATGGCAATATTCGAATTGGCCAGCAGGGGTCTTCCAGTGCCAAAACGACTCCACTTGGCTCATTCACTTCACATACCATCAGCTTGTGGAGCAGATCTAGAGGGAAACCCTGTTTGGTCACTTCTTGTCCAATGTCCATGGAGCCCAGGATGATGCAATCAAGCATGTTGAGCACCCACACAAAACAAGGATGCAGATCCTCAGTCCAGGCGCTAACAACTCCACATCCAGAGACAAGTTCAGCGCCCAAGCCATTTTCAGCTACCATGCAACATGATGGCTCTGGCAGCACATATGCCTGAAAGTGTATGTGATGCCTGGGGAACTGAGTGTGTTGGTGAATGGCAATATTCGAATTGGCCAGCAGGGGTCTTCCAGTGCCAAAACGACTCCACTTGGCTCATTCACTTCACATACCATCAGCTTGTGGAGCAGATCTAGAGGGAAACCCTGTTTGGTCACTTCTTGTCCAATGTCCATGGAGCCCAGGATGATGCAATCAAGCATGTTGAGCACCCACACAAAACAAGGATGCAGATCCTCAGTCCAGGTGCTAACAACTCCACATCCAGAGACAAGTTCAGCGCCCAAGCCATTTTCAGCTACCATGGAAAACGACGGCTCTGGCAGCACATATGCCTGAAAGTGTATGTGATGCCTGGGGAACTGAGTGTGTTGGTGAATGGCAATATTCGAATTGGCCAGCAGGGGTCTTCCAGTGCCAAAACCACTCCACTTGGCTCATTCACTTCACATACCATCAGCTTGTGGAGCAGATCTAGAGGGAAACCCTGTTTGGTCACTTCTTGTCCAATGTCCATGGAGCCCAGGATGATGCAATCAAGCATGTTGAGCACACACACAAAACAAGGATGCAGATCCTCAGTCCAGGCGCTAACAACTCCACATCCAGAGACAAGTTCAGCGCCCAAGCCATTTTCAGCTACCATGGAAAACGACGGCTCTGGCAGCACATATGCCTGAAAGTGTATGTGATGCCTGGGGAACTGAGTGTGTTGGTGAATGGCAATATTCGAATTGGCCAGCAGGAGTCTTCCAGTGCCAAAACCACTCCACTTGGCTCATTCACTTCACATACCATCAGCTTGTGGAGCAGATCTAGAGGGAAACCCTGTTTGGTCACTTCTTGTCCAATGTCCATGGAGCCCAGGATGATGCAATCAAGCATGTTGAGCACCCACACAAAACAAGGATGCAGATCCTCAGTCCAGGCGCTAACAACTCCACATCCAGAGACAAGTTCAGCGCCCAAGCCATTTTCAGCTACCATGGAAAACGACGGCTCTGGCAGCACATATGCCTGAAAGTGTATGTGATGCCTGGGGAACTGAGTGTGTTGGTGAATGGCAACTTTCGAATTGACTAGTGCAGGTCTTCCAGTGAAAAAAACCACTCCACTTGGCTCATTCACTTCACATACCTCAGCTTGTGGAGCAGATCGAGAGGGAAACCCTGTTTGGTCACTTCTTGTCCAATGTCCATGGAGCCCAGGATGATGCAATCAAGCATGTTGAGCACCCACACAAAACAAGGATGCAGATCCTCAGTCCAGGCGCTAACAACTCCACATCCAGAGACAAGTTCAGCGCCCAAGCCATTTTCAGCTACCATGGAAAACGACGGCTCTGGCAGCACATATGCCTGAAAGTGTATGTGATGCCTGGGGAACTGAGTGTGTTGGTGAATGGCAACTTTCGAATTGACTTGCGCAGGTCTTCCAGTGAAAAAAAACAACTCCACTTGGCTCATTCACTTCACATACCATCAGCTTGTGGAGCAGATCTAGAGGGAAACCCTGTTTGGTCACTTCTTGTCCAATGTCCATGGAGCCCAGGATGATGCAATCAAGCATGTTGAGCACCCACACAAAACAAGGATGCAGATCCTCAGTCCAGGCGCTAACAACTCCACATCCAGAGACAAGTTCAGCGCCCAAGCCATTTTCAGTTACCATGGAAAACGACGGCTCTGGCAGCACATATGCCTGAAAGTGTATGTGATGCCTGGGGAACTGAGTGTGTGGGTGAATGGCAATATTCGAATTGGCCAGCAGGGGTCTTCCAGTGCCAAAACCACTCCACTTGGCTCATTCACTTCACATACCATCAGCTTGTGGAGCAGATCTAGAGGGAAACCCTGTTTGGTCACTTCTTGTCCAATGTCCATGGAGCCCAGGATGATGCAATCAAGCATGTTGAGCACCCACACAAAACAAGGATGCAGATCCTCAGTCCAGGCGCTAACAACTCCACATCCAGAGACAAGTTCAGCGCCCAAGCCATTTTCAGCTACCATGGAAAACGACGGCTCTGGCAGCACATATGCCTGAAAGTGTATGTGATGCCTGGGGAACTGAGTGTGTGGGTGAATGGCAATATTCGAATTGGCCAGCAGGGGTCTTCCAGTGCCAAAACCACTCCACTTGGCTCATTCACTTCACATACCATCAGCTTGTCGAGCAGATCTAGAGGGAAACCCTGTTTGGTCACTTCTTGTCCAAAGTCCATGGAGCCCAGGATGATGCAATCAAGCATGTTGAGCACCCACACAAAACAAGGATGCAGATCCTCAGTCCAGGCGCTAACAACTCCACATCCAGAGACAAGTTCAGCGCCCAAGCCATTTTCAGCTACCATGGAAAACGACGGCTCTGGCAGCACATATGCCTGAAAGTGTATGTGATGCCTGGGGAACTGAGTGTGTTGGTGAATGGCAATATTCGAATTGGCCGCAGGGTCTTCCAGTGCCAAAAACACTCCACTTGGCTCATTCACTTCACATACCATCAGCTTGTGGAGCAGATCTAGAGGGAAACCCTGTTTGGTCACTTCTTGTCCAATGTCCATGGAGCCCAGGATGATGCAATCAAGCATGTTGAGCACCCACACAAAACAAGGATGCAGATCCTCAGTCCAGGCGCTAACAACTCCACATCCAGAGACAAGTTCAGCGCCCAAGCCATTTTCAGCTACCATGGAAAACGACGGCTCTGGCAGCACATATGCCTGAAAGTGTATGTGATGCCTGGGGAACTGAGTGTGTTGGTGAATGGCAACTTTCGAATTCACTGCAGCAGGTCTTCCAGTGAAAAAAAACAACTCCACTTGGCTCATTCACTTCACATACCTCAGCTTGTCGAGCAGATCTAGAGGGAAACCCTGTTTGGTCACTTCTTGTCCAATGTCCATGGAACCCAGGATGATGCAATCAAGCATGTTGAGCAAACACACAAAACAAGGATGCAGATCCTCAGTCCAGGCGCTAACAACTCCACATCCAGAGACAAGTTCATCACCAAGTCTTTTTCAGTTACCATGGAAAACGACAGTTCTGGCAGCACATATGCCTGAAAGTGTATGTGATGCCTGGGGAACTGAGTGTGTTGGTGAATGGCAACTTTCGAATTGACTAGTGCAGGTCTTCCAGTGAAAAAAATGGACTCCACTTGGCTCATTCACTTCACATACCTCAGCTTGTGGAGCAGATCTAGAGGGAAACCCTGTTTGGTCACTTCTTGTCCAATGTCCATGGAGCCCAGGATGATGCAATCAAGCATGTTGAGCACCCACACAAAACAAGGATGCAGATCCTCAGTCCAGGCGCTAACAACTCCACATCCAGAGACAAGTTCATCACCAAGTCTTTTTCAGCTACCATGGAAAACGACAGCTCTGGCAGCACATATGCCTGAAAGTGTATGTGATGCCTGGGGAACTGAGTGTGTGGGTGAATGGCAATATTCGAATTGGCCATCAGGGGTCTTCCAGTGCCAAAACGACTCCACTTGGCTCATTCACTTCACATACCATCAGCTTGTGGAGCAGATCTAGAGGGAAACCCTGTTTGGTCACTTCTTGTCCAATGTCCATGGAGCCCAGGATGATGCAATCAAGCATGTTGAGCACCCACACAAAACAAGGATGCAGATCCTCAGTCCAGGCGCTAACAACTCCACATCCAGAGACAAGTTCAGCGCCCAAGCCATTTTCAGCTACCATGCAACATGATGGCTCTGGCAGCACATATGCCTGAAAGTGTATGTGATGCCTGGGGAACTGAGTGTGTGGGTGAATGGCAATATTCGAATTGCCCAGCAGGGGTCTTCCAGTGCCAAAACGACTCCACTTGGCTCATTCACTTCACATACCATCAGCTTGTCGAGCAGATCTAGAGGGAAACCCTGTTTGGTCACTTCTTGTCCAATGTCCATGGAGCCCAGGATGATGCAATCAAGCATGTTGAGCACCCACACAAAACAAGGATGCAGATCCTCAGTCCAGGCGCTAACAACTCCACATCCAGAGACAAGTTCAGCGCCCAAGCCATTTTCAGCTACCATGGAAAACGACGGCTCTGGCAGCACATATGCCTGAAAGTGTATGTGATGCCTGGGGAACTGAGTGTGTTGGTGAATGGCAACTTTCGAATTCACTTGCGCAGGTCTTCCAGTGAAAAAAAAACAACTCCAGTTGGCTCATTCACTTCACATACCATCAGCTTGTGGAGCAGATCTAGAGGGAAACCCTGTTTGGTCACTTCTTGTCCAATGTCCATGGAGCCCAGGATGATGCAATCAAGCATGTTGAGCACCCACACAAAACAAGGATGCAGATCCTCAGTCCAGGCGCTAACAACTCCACATCCAGAGACAAGTTCATCACCAAGTCTTTTTCAGTTACCATGGAAAACGACAGTTCTGGCAGCACATATGCCTGAAAGTGTATGTGATGCCTGGGGAACTGAGTGTGTTGGTGAATGGCAATATTCGAATTGGCCATCAGGGGTCTTCCAGTGCCAAAACGACTCCACTTGGCTCATTCACTTCACATACCATCAGCTTGTGGAGCAGATCTAGAGGGAAACCCTGTTTGGTCACTTCTTGTCCAATGTCCATGGAGCCCAGGATGATGCAATCATGCATGTTGAGCACCCACACAAAACAAGGATGCAGATCCTCAGTCCAGGCGCTAACAACTCCACATCCAGAGACAAGTTCATCACCAAGTCTTTTTCAGTTACCATGGAAAACGACAGCTCTGGCAGCACATATGCCTGAAAGTGTATGTGATGCCTGGGGAACTGAGTGTGTGGGTGAATGGCAATATTCGAATTGGCCATCAGGGGTCTTCCAGTGCCAAAACGACTCCACTTGGCTCATTCACTTCACATACCATCAGCTTGTGGAGCAGATCTAGAGGGAAACCCTGTTTGGTCACTTCTTGTCCAAAGTCCATGGAGCCCAGGATGATGCAATCAAGCATGTTGAGCACCCACACAAAACAAGGATGCAGATCCTCAGTCCAGGTGCTAACAACTCCACATCCAGGGACAAGTTCAGCGCCCAAGCCATTTTCAGCTACCATGGAAAACGACGGCTCTGGCAGCACATATGCCTGAAAGTGTATGTGATGCCTGGGGAACTGAGTGTGTTGGTGAATGGCAATATTCGAATTGGCCAGCAGGGGTCTTCCAGTGCCAAAACGACTCCACTTGGCTCATTCACTTCACATACCATCAGCTTGTGGAGCAGATCTAGAGGGAAACCCTGTTTGGTCACTTCTTGTCCAATGTCCATGGAGCCCAGGATGATGCAATCAAGCATGTTGAGCACCCACACAAAACAAGGATGCAGATCCTCAGTCCAGGCGCTAACAACTCCACATCCAGAGACAAGTTCAGCGCCCAAGCCATTTTCAGCTACCATGGAAAACGACAGCTCTGGCAGCACATATGCCTGAAAGTGTATGTGATGCCTGGGGAACTGAGTGTGTGGGTGAATGGCAATATTCAAATTGGCCAGCACAAGTCTTCCAGTGCCAAAACCACTCCACTTGGCTCATTCACTTCACATACCATCAGCTTGTGGAGCAGATCGAGAGGGAAACCCTGTTTGGTCACTTCTTGTCCAATGTCCATGGAGCCCAGGATGATGCAATCAAGCATGTTGAGCACCCACACAAAACAAGGATGCAGATCCTCAGTCCAGGCGCTAACAACTCCACATCCAGAGACAAGTTCAGCGCCCAAGCCATTTTCAGCTACCATGGAAAACGACGGCTCTGGCAGCACATATGCCTGAAAGTGTATGTGATGCCTGGGGAACTGAGTGTGTTGGTGAATGGCAACTTTCGAATTGACTTGCGCAGGTCTTCCAGTGAAAAAAAAACAACTCCAGTTGGCTCATTCACTTCACATACCTCAGCTTGTGGAGCAGATCTAGAGGGAAACCCTGTTTGGTCACTTCTTGTCCAATGTCCATGGAGCCCAGGATGATGCAATCAAGCATGTTGAGCAAACACACAAAACAAGGATGCAGATCCTCAGTCCAGGCGCTAACAACTCCACATCCAGAGACAAGTTCAGCGCCCAAGCCATTTTCAGCTACCATGGAAAACGACGGCTCTGGCAGCACATATGCCTGAAAGTGTATGTGATGCCTGGGGAACTGAGTGTGTGGGTGAATGGCAATATTCGAATTGGCCAGCACAACTCTTCCAGTGCCAAAACCACTCCACTTGGCTCATTCACTTCACATACCATCAGCTTGTCGAGCAGATCTAGAGGGAAACCCTGTTTGGTCACTTCTTGTCCAATGTCCATGGAGCCCAGGATGATGCAAACAAGCATGTTGAGCACCCACACAAAACAAGGATGCAGATCCTCAGTCCAGGCGCTAACAACTCCACATCCAGAGACAAGTTCAGCGCCCAAGCCATTTTCAGCTACCATGGAAAACGACAGCTCTGGCAGCACATATGCCTGAAAGTGTATGTGATGCCTGGGGAACTGAGTGTGTGGGTGAATGGCAATATTCGAATTGCCCAGCAGGGGTCTTCCAGTGCCAAAACGACTCCACTTGGCTCATTCACTTCACATACCATCAGCTTGTCGAGCAGATCTAGAGGGAAACCCTGTTTGGTCACTTCTTGTCCAATGTCCATGGAGCCCAGGATGATGCAATCAAGCATGTTGAGCACCCACACAAAACAAGGATGCAGATCCTCAGTCCAGGCGCTAACAACTCCACATCCAGAGACAAGTTCAGCGCCCAAGCCATTTTCAGCTACCATGGAAAACGACGGCTCTGGCAGCACATATGCCTGAAAGTGTATGTGATGCCTGGGGAACTGAGTGTGTTGGTGAATGGCAACTTTCGAATTGACTAGTGCAGGTCTTCCAGTGAAAAAAAACGACTCCACTTGGCTCATTCACTTCACATACCTCAGCTTGTGGAGCAGATCTAGAGGGAAACCCTGTTTGGTCACTTCTTGTCCAATGTCCATGGAGCCCAGGATGATGCAATCAAGCATGTTGAGCACCCACACAAAACAAGGATGCAGATCCTCAGTCCAGGCGCTAACAACTCCACATCCAGAGACAAGTTCATCACCAAGTCTTTTTCAGCTACCATGGAAAACGACAGTTCTGGCAGCACATATGCCTGAAAGTGTATGTGATGCCTGGGGAACTGAGTGTGTTGGTGAATGGCAATATTCGAATTGGCCAGCAGGGGTCTTCCAGTGCCAAAACCACTCCACTTGGCTCATTCACTTCACATACCATCAGCTTGTGGAGCAGATCTAGAGGGAAACCCTGTTTGGTCACTTCTTGTCCAATGTCCATGGAGCCCAGGATGATGCAATCATGCATGTTGAGCACCCACACAAAACAAGGATGCAGATCCTCAGTCCAGGCGCTAACAACTCCACATCCAGAGACAAGTTCATCACCAAGTCTTTTTCAGTTACCATGGAAAACGACAGCTCTGGCAGCACATATGCCTGAAAGTGTATGTGATGCCTGGGGAACTGAGTGTGTGGGTGAATGGCAATATTCGAATTGGCCAGTTGGGGTCTTCCAGTGCCAAAACGACTCCACTTGGCTCATTCACTTCACATACCATCAGCTTGTGGAGCAGATCTAGAGGGAAACCCTGTTTGGTCACTTCTTGTCCAAAGTCCATGGAGCCCAGGATGATGCAATCAAGCATGTTGAGCACCCACACAAAACAAGGATGCAGATCCTCAGTCCAGGTGCTAACAACTCCACATCCAGAGACAAGTTCAGCGCCCAAGCCATTTTCAGCTACCATGGAAAACGACGGCTCTGGCAGCACATATGCCTGAAAGTGTATGTGATGCCTGGGGAACTGAGTGTGTTGGTGAATGGCAATATTCGAATTGGCCAGCAGGGGTCTTCCAGTGCCAAAACGACTCCACTTGGCTCATTCACTTCACATACCATCAGCTTGTGGAGCAGATCTAGAGGGAAACCCTGTTTGGTCACTTCTTGTCCAATGTCCATGGAGCCCAGGATGATGCAATCAAGCATGTTGAGCACCCACACAAAACAAGGATGCAGATCCTCAGTCCAGGCGCTAACAACTCCACATCCAGAGACAAGTTCAGCGCCCAAGCCATTTTCAGCTACCATGGAAAACGACAGCTCTGGCAGCACATATGCCTGAAAGTGTATGTGATGCCTGGGGAACTGAGTGTGTGGGTGAATGGCAATATTCGAATTGCCCAGCACAAGTTTTCCAGTGCCAAAACCACTCCACTTGGCTCATTCACTTCACATACCATCAGCTTGTGGAGCAGATCGAGAGGGAAACCCTGTTTGGTCACTTCTTGTCCAATGTCCATGGAGCCCAGGATGATGCAATCAAGCATGTTGAGCACCCACACAAAACAAGGATGCAGATCCTCAGTCCAGGCGCTAACAACTCCACATCCAGAGACAAGTTCAGCGCCCAAGCCATTTTCAGCTACCATGGAAAACGACGGCTCTGGCAGCACATATGCCTGAAAGTGTATGTGATGCCTGGGGAACTGAGTGTGTTGGTGAATGGCAACTTTCGAATTCACTTGCGCATGTCTTCCAGTGAAAAAAAAACAACTCCAGTTGGCTCATTCACTTCACATACCTCAGCTTGTGGAGCAGATCTAGAGGGAAACCCTGTTTGGTCACTTCTTGTCCAATGTCCATGGAGCCCAGGATGATGCAATCAAGCATGTTGAGCAAACACACAAAACAAGGATGCAGATCCTCAGTCCAGGCGCTAACAACTCCACATCCAGAGACAAGTTCAGCGCCCAAGCCATTTTCAGCTACCATGGAAAACGACGGCTCTGGCAGCACATATGCCTGAAAGTGTATGTGATGCCTGGGGAACTGAGTGTGTGGGTGAATGGCAATATTCGAATTGGCCAGCACAACTCTTCCAGTGCCAAAACCACTCCACTTGGCTCATTCACTTCACATACCATCAGCTTGTCGAGCAGATCTAGAGGGAAACCCTGTTTGGTCACTTCTTGTCCAATGTCCATGGAGCCCAGGATGATGCAAACAAGCATGTTGAGCACCCACACAAAACAAGGATGCAGATCCTCAGTCCAGGCGCTAACAACTCCACATCCAGAGACAAGTTCAGCGCCCAAGCCATTTTCAGCTACCATGGAAAACGACGGCTCTGGCAGCACATATGCCTGAAAGTGTATGTGATGCCTGGGGAACTGAGTGTGTGGGTGAATGGCAATATTCGAATTGGCCAGCACAAGTTTTCCAGTGCCAAAACTACTCCACTTGGCTCATTCACTTCACATACCATCAGCTTGTGGAGCAGATCTAGAGGGAAACCCTGTTTGGTCACTTCTTGTCCAATGTCCATGGAGCCCAGGATGATGCAATCAAGCATGTTGAGCACCCACACAAAACAAGGATGCAGATCCTCAGTCCAGGCGCTAACAACTCCACATCCAGAGACAAGTTCAGCGCCCAAGCCATTTTCAGCTACCATGCAACATGATGGCTCTTGCAGCACATATGCCTGAAAGTGTATGTGATGCCTGGGGAACTGAGTGTGTGGGTGAATGGCAATATTCGAATTGGCCAGCAGGGGTCTTCCAGTGCCAAAACGACTCCACCTGGCTCATTCACTTCACATACCATCAGCTTGTGGAGCAGATCTAGAGGGAAACCCTGTTTGGTCACTTCTTGTCCAATGTCCATGGAGCCCAGGATGATGCAATCAAGCATGTTGAGCACCCACACAAAACAAGGATGCAGATCCTCAGTCCAGGTGCTAACAACTCCACATCCAGAGACAAGTTCAGCGCCCAAGCCATTTTCAGCTACCATGGAAAACGACGGCTCTGGCAGCACATATGCCTGAAAGTGTATGTGATGCCTGGGGAACTGCGTGTGTGGGTGAATGGCAATATTCGAATTGGCCAGCAGGGGTCTTCCAGTGCCAAAACCACTCCACTTGGCTCATTCACTTCACATACCATCAGCTTGTCGAGCAGATCTAGAGGGAAACCCTGTTTGGTCACTTCTTGTCCAATGTCCATGGAGCCCAGGATGATGCAATCAAGCATGTTGAGCACCCACACAAAACAAGGATGCAGATCCTCAGTCCAGGCGCTAACAACTCCACATCCAGAGACAAGTTCAGCGCCCAAGCCATTTTCAGCTACCATGGAAAACGACAGCTCTGGCAGCACATATGCCTGAAAGTGTATGTGATGCCTGGGGAACTGAGTGTGTGGGTGAATGGCAATATTCGAATTGCCCAGCACAAGTCTTCCAGTGCCAAAACCACTCCACTTGGCTCATTCACTTCACATACCATCAGCTTGTGGAGCAGATCTAGAGGGAAACCCTGTTTGGTCACTTCTTGTCCAATGTCCATGGAGCCCAGGATGATGCAATCAAGCATGTTGAGCACCCACACAAAACAAGGATGCAGATCCTCAGTCCAGGCGCTAACAACTCCACATCCAGAGACAAGTTCAGCGCCCAAGCCATTTTCAGCTACCATGGAAAACGACGGCTCTGGCAGCACATATGCCTGAAAGTGTATGTGATGCCTGGGGAACTGAGTGTGTTGGTGAATGGCAACTTTCGAATTCACTTGCGCATGTCTTCCAGTGAAAAAAAAACAACTCCAGTTGGCTCATTCGCTTCACATACCTCAGCTTGTGGAGCAGATCTAGAGGGAAACCCTGTTTGGTCACTTCTTGTCCAATGTCCATGGAGCCCAGGATGATGCAATCAAGCATGTTGAGCACCCACACAAAACAAGGATGCAGATCCTCAGTCCAGGCGCTAACAACTCCACATCCAGAGACAAGTTCATCACCAAGTCTTTTTCAGTTACCATGGAAAACGACAGCTCTGGCAGCACATATGCCTGAAAGTGTATGTGATGCCTGGGGAACTGAGTGTGTGGGTGAATGGCAATATTCGAATTGGCCAGTTGGGGTCTTCCAGTGCCAAAACGACTCCACTTGGCTCATTCACTTCACATACCATCAGCTTGTGGAGCAGATCTAGAGGGAAACCCTGTTTGGTCACTTCTTGTCCAATGTCCATGGAGCCCAGGATGATGCAATCAAGCATGTTGAGCACCCACACAAAACAAGGATGCAGATCCTCAGTCCAGGCGCTAACAACTCCACATCCAGAGACAAGTTCAGCGCCCAAGCCATTTTCAGCTACCATGGAAAACGACGGCTCTGGCAGCACATATGCCTGAAAGTGTATGTGATGCCTGGGGAACTGAGTGTGTGGGTGAATGGCAATATTCGAATTGCCCAGCAGGGGTCTTCCAGTGCCAAAACGACTCCACTTGGCTCATTCACTTCACATACCATCAGCTTGTCGAGCAGATCTAGAGGGAAACCCTGTTTGGTCACTTCTTGTCCAATGTCCATGGAGCCCAGGATGATGCAATCAAGCATGTTGAGCACCCACACAAAACAAGGATGCAGATCCTCAGTCCAGGCGCTAACAACTCCACATCCAGAGACAAGTTCAGCGCCCAAGCCATTTTCAGCTACCATGGAAAACGACGGCTCTGGCAGCACATATGCCTGAAAGTGTATGTGATGCCTGGGGAACTGAGTGTGTTGGTGAATGGCAACTTTCGAATTGACTAGTGCAGGTCTTCCAGTGAAAAAAAACGACTCCACTTGGCTCATTCACTTCACATACCTCAGCTTGTGGAGCAGATCTAGAGGGAAACCCTGTTTGGTCACTTCTTGTCCAATGTCCATGGAGCCCAGGATGATGCAATCAAGCATGTTGAGCACCCACACAAAACAAGGATGCAGATCCTCAGTCCAGGCGCTAACAACTCCACATCCAGAGACAAGTTCATCACCAAGTCTTTTTCAGTTACCATGGAAAACGACAGTTCTGGCAGCACATATGCCTGAAAGTGTATGTGATGCCTGGGGAACTGAGTGTGTTGGTGAATGGCAACTTTCGAATTCACTTGCGCATGTCTTCCAGTGAAAAAAAAACAACTCCAGTTGGCTCATTCACTTCACATACCTCAGCTTGTGGAGCAGATCTAGAGGGAAACCCTGTTTGGTCACTTCTTGTCCAATGTCCATGGAGTCCAGGATGATGCAATCAAGCATGTTGAGCACCCACACAAAACAAGGATGCAGATCCTCAGTCCAGGCGCTAACAACTCCACATCCAGAGACAAGTTCAGCACCAAGTCATTTTCAGTTACCATGGAAAACGACAGCTCTGGCAGCACATATGCCTGAAAGTGTATGTGATGCCTGGGGAACTGAGTGTGTTGGTGAATGGCAATATTCGAATTGGCCAGCAGGGGTCTTCCAGTGCCAAAACGACTCCACTTGGCTCATTCACTTCACATACCATCAGCTTGTGGAGCAGATCTAGAGGGAAACCCTGTTTGGTCACTTCTTGTCCAATGTCCATGGAGCCCAGGATGATGCAATCAAGCATGCTGAGTTTCTTCCCTATAGCTGAAAACTGCATTGCTGTTGATGTTCTCGCTGAACGTGGAGTTGTCTGCATTTCAAAGGAGCAGCTAGAACATTACTTTGTGCGGAATACTCAATAAGCTGCATTTCAGGTATTGTGTTTTTCTTCCCTATAGCTAACAAGTTCTTCGTGATGTAAATGGTGCCAGAACCTTGGTTTTCAAAGGTAGCTGAAAACTGCGTTGGTGTTAATGTTCTCTCTGGATGTGGAGTTGTCTGCATTTCAAAGGAGCAGCTAGAACATTACTTTGTGCGGAATACTCAATAAGCTGCTTTTCAACACATTGGTTTTTATAGACACTGCTTGAGAAATGTTGGATTTCGTTCGAAGCGGGATTTCAATTGTGAAGCAGTTTCACATTCTTAGTTTCTTCCCTATAGCTGAAAACTGCATTGGTGTTGATGTTCTCGCTGAACGTGGTGTTGTCTGCATTTCAAAGGAGCAGCTAGAACATTACTTTGTGCGGAATACTCAATAAGCTGCGTTTCAGCGTATTGTGTTTTTCTCCCTATAGCGAACATGTACTTCGTGTTGTAAATGGTGCCAGAACCTTGGTTTTCAAAGGTAGCTGAAAACTGCGTTGGTGTTGATGTTGTCTCTGGATGTGGAGTTGTCTGCATTTCAAAGGAGCAGCTAGATCATTACTTTGTGCGGAACACTCAATAAGCTGCTTTCAGCACATTGGTTTTACAGACACTGTGTGAGAATTGTGGGATTTCGTTCGAAGCGGGTTTTCCATTGTGAAGCAGTTTCACATTCTGAGTTTCTTCCTATAGCGAACATGTACTTCGTGTTGTAAATGGTGCCAGAACCTTGGTTTTCAAAGGTAGCTGAAAACTGCGTTGGTGTTGATGTTCTCTCTGGATGTGGAGTTGTCTGCATTTCAAAGGAGCAGCTAGAACATTACTTTGTGCGGAATACTCAATAAGCTGCTTTTCAACACATTGGTTTTTATAGACACTGCTTGAGAAATGTTGGATTTCGTTCGAAGCGGGTTTTCCATTGTGAAGCAGTTTCACATTCTGAGTTTCTTCCCTATAGCGAACATGTACTTCGTGTTGTAAATGGTGCCAGAACCTTGGTTTTCAAAGGTAGCTGAAACATGTATTGGTGTTAATGTTCTCTCTGGATGTGGAGTTGTCTGCATTTCAAAGGAGCAGCTAGAACATTACTTTGTGCGGAATACTCAATAAGCTGCTTTTCAGCGTATTGTGTTTTTCTTCCCTATAGCTAACATGTACTTCGTGTTGTAAATGGTGCCAGAAGCTTGGTTTTCAAAGGTAGCTGAAAACTGCGTTGGTGTTGATGTTCTCGCTGAACGTGGAGTTGTCTGCATTTCAAAGGAGCAGCTAGAACATTACTTTGTGCGGAATACTCAATAAGCTGCTTTTCAGCTATTGTGTTTTTCTCCCTATAGCGAACATGTACTTCGTGTTGTAAATGGTGCCAGAAGCTTGGTTTTCAAAGGTAGCTGAAAACTGCGTTGGTGTTGATGTTCTCGCTGTACGTGGAGTTGTCTGCATTTCAAAGGAGCAGCTAAAACATTACTTTGTGCGGAATACTCAATAAGCTGCATTTCAGGTATTGTGTTTTTCTTCCCTATAGCTAACAAGTTCTTCGTGATGTAAATGGTGCCAGAACCTTGGTTTTCAAAGGTAGCTGAATACTGCGTTGGTGTTGATGTTGTCTCTGGATGTGGAGTTGTCTGCATTTCAAAGGAGCAGCTAGAACATTACTTTGTGCGGAATACTCAATAAGCTGCTTTTCAACACATTGGTTTTTATAGACACTGCTTGAGAAATGTTGGATTTCGTTCGAAGCGGGATTTCAATTGTGAAGCAGTTTCACATTCTTAGTTTCTTCCCTATAGCTGAAAACTGCATTGGTGTTGATGTTCTCGCTGAACGTGGTGTTGTCTGCATTTCAAAGGAGCAGCTAGAACATTACTTTGTGCGGAATACTCAATAAGCTGCGTTTCAGCGTATTGTGTTTTTCTCCCTATAGCGAACATGTACTTCGTGTTGTAAATGGTGCCAGAACCTTGGTTTTCAAAGGTAGCTGAAAACTGCGTTGGTGTTGATGTTGTCTCTGGATGTGGAGTTGTCTGCATTTCAAAGGAGCAGCTAGATCATTACTTTGTGCGGAACACTCAATAAGCTGCTTTTCAGCACATTGTGTTTTACAGACACTGTGTGAGAATTGTGGGATTTCGTTCGAAGCGGGTTTTCCATTGTGAAGCAGTTTCACATTCTGAGTTTCTTCCCTATAGCGAACATGTACTTCGTGTTGTAAATGGTGCCAGAACCTTGGTTTTCAAAGGTAGCTGAAAGCTGCGTTGGTGTTGATGTTCTCTCTGGATGTGGAGTTGTCTGCATTTCAAAGGAGCAGCTAGAACATTACTTTGTGCGGAATACTCAATAAGCTGCTTTTCAACACATTGGTTTTTATAGACACTGTATGAGAAATGCTGGATTTCGTTCAAAGCGGGATTTCAATTGTGAAGCAGTTTCACATTCTTAGTTTCTTCCCTATAGCTGAAAACTGCATTGGTGTTGATGTTCTCGCTGAACGTGGTGTTGTCTGCATTTCAAAGGAGCAGCTAGAACATTACTTTGTGCGGAATACTCAATAAGCTGCGTTTCAGCGTATTGTGTTTTTCTCCCTATAGCGAACATGTACTTCGTGTTGTAAATGGTGCCAGAACCTTGGTTTTCAAAGGTAGCTGAAAACTGCGTTGGTGTTGATGTTGTCTCTGGATGTGGAGTTGTCTGCATTTCAAAGGAGCAGCTAGAACATTACTTTGTGCGGAATACTCAATAAGCTGCTTTTCAACACATTGCTTTTTATAGACACTGCTTGAGAAATGTTGGATTTCGTTCGAAGCGGGTTTTCCATTGTGAAGCAGTTTCACATTCTGAGTTTCTTCCCTATTTCTGAAAACTGCATTGGTGTCGATGTTTTCACTGAACGTGTAGTTGTCTGCATTTCAAAGGAGCAGCTAGAAAATTACTTTGTGCGGAATACTCAATAAGCTGCGTTTCAGCGTATTGTGTTTTTCTCCCTATAGCGAACATGTATTTCGTGTTGTAAATGTTGCCAGAACCTTGGTTTTCAAAGGTAGCTGAAAACTGCGTTGGTGTTGATGTTCTCTCTGAATTTGGAGTTGTCTGCATTTCAAAGGAGCAGCTAGAACATTACTTTGTGCGGAACACACAATAAGCTGCATTTCAGCGTATTGTGTGTTTCTTCCCTATAGCTAACATATACTTCGTGTTGTAAATGGTGCCAGAACCTTGGTTTTCAAAGGTAGCTGAAAACTGCGTTGGTGTTGATGTTCTCGCTGAACGTGGAGTTGTCTGCATTTCAAAGGAGCAGCTAGAACATTACTTTGTGCGGAATACTCAATAAGCTGCTTTTCAGCCTATTGTGTTTTTCTCCCTATAGCGAACATGTACTTCGTGTTGTAAACGGTGCCAGAAGCTTGGTTTTCAAAGGTAGCTGAAAGCTGCGTTGGTGTTGATGTTCTCGCTGTACGTGGAGTTGTCTGCATTTCAAAGGAGCAGCTAGAATATTACTTTGTGCGGAACACTCAATAAGCTGCTTTTCAGCACATTGTGTTTTTCACCTTAGCAACATGTACTTCGTGTTGTAAATGTGCAGAACTTGGTTTCAAGTAGCTGAAACTGCTTGGTGTTGATGTTCTCGCTGACGTGGAGTTGTCTGCATTTCAAAGGAGCAGCTAGAAATTACTTTGTGCGGAAACTCAATAAGCTGCATTTCAGGTATTGTGTTTTCTTCCCTATAGCTAACAAGTACTTCGTGTTGTAAATGGTGCCAGAACCTTGGTTTTCAAAGGTAGCTGAAAACTGCATTGGTGTTGATGTTCTCTCTGGATGTGGAGTTGTCTGCATTTCAAAGGAGCAGCTAGAACATTACTTTGTGCGGAATACTCAATAAGCTGCTTTTCAACACATTGGTTTTTATAGACACTGCTTGAGAAATGTTGGATTTCGTTCGAAGCGGGATTTCAATTGTGAAGCAGTTTCACATTCTTAGTTTCTTCCCTATAGCTGAAAACTGCATTGGTGTTGATGTTCTCCCTGAACGTGGATTTGTCTGCATTTCAAAGGAGCAGCTAGAACATTACTTTGTGCGGAATACTCAATAAGCTGCGTTTCAGCGTATTGTGTTTTTCTCCCTATAGCGAACATGTACTTCGTGTTGTAAATGGTGCCAGAACCTTGGTTTTCAAAGGTAGCTGAAAACTGCGTTGGTGTTGATGTTGTCTCTGGATGTGGAGTTGTCTGCATTTCAAAGGAGCAGCTAGATCATTACTTTGTGCGGAACACTCAATAAGCTGCTTTTCAGCACATTGTGTTTTACAGACACTGTGTGAGAATTGTGGGATTTCGTTCGAAGCGGGTTTTCCATTGTGAAGCAGTTTCACATTCTGAGTTTCTTCCCTATAGCGAACATGTACTTCGTGTTGTAAATGGTGCCAGAACCTTGGTTTTCAAAGGTAGCTGAAACATGTATTGGTGTTAATGTTCTCTCTGGATGTGGAGTTGTCTGCATTTCAAAGGAGCAGCTAGAACATTACTTTGTGCGGAATACTCAATAAGCTGCTTTTCAACACATTGCTTTTTATAGACACTGCTTGAGAAATGTTGGATTTCGTTCGAAGCGGGTTTTCCATTGTGAAGCAGTTTCACATTCTTAGTTTCTTCCCTATAGCTGAAAACTGCATTGGTGTTGATGTTCTCGCTGAACGTGGAGTTGTCTGCATTTCAAAGGAGCAGCTAGAACATTACTTTGTGCGGAATACTCAATAAGCTGCATTTCAGCGTATTGTGTTTTTCTCCCTATAGCGAACATGTACTTCGTGTTGTAAATGGTGCCAGAACCTTGGTTTTCAAAGGTAGCTGAAAACTGCGTTGGTGTTGATGTT
Source organism: Ochotona curzoniae (assembly GCF_017591425.1). Classification (NCBI taxonomy): domain Eukaryota; kingdom Metazoa; phylum Chordata; class Mammalia; order Lagomorpha; family Ochotonidae; genus Ochotona; species Ochotona curzoniae. The sequence continues at coordinate 16,435 of NW_024466304.1, read as the reverse complement.
CTCGCTGTACGTGGAGTTGTCTGCATTTCAAAGGAGCAGCTAGAACATTACTTTGTGCGGAATACTCAATAAGCTGCATTTCAGGTATTGTGTTTTTCTTCCCTATAGCTAACAAGTTCTTCGTGATGTAAATGGTGCCAGAACCTTGGTTTTCAAAGGTAGCTGAAAACTGCGTTGGTGTTGATGTTGTCTCTGGATGTGGAGTTGTCTGCATTTCAAAGGAGCAGCTAGAACATTACTTTGTGCGGAATACTCAATAAGCTGCTTTTCAACACATTGGTTTTTATAGACACTGCTTGAGAAATGTTGGATTTCGTTCGAAGCGGGATTTCAATTGTGAAGCAGTTTCACATTCTTAGTTTCTTCCCTATAGCTGAAAACTGCATTGGTGTTGATGTTCTCGCTGAACGTGGTGTTGTCTGCATTTCAAAGGAGCAGCTAGAACATTACTTTGTGCGGAATACTCAATAAGCTGCGTTTCAGCGTATTGTGTTTTTCTCCCTATAGCGAACATGTACTTCGTGTTGTAAATGGTGCCAGAACCTTGGTTTTCAAAGGTAGCTGAAAACTGCGTTGGTGTTGATGTTGTCTCTGGATGTGGAGTTGTCTGCATTTCAAAGGAGCAGCTAGATCATTACTTTGTGCGGAACACTCAATAAGCTGCTTTTCAGCACATTGTGTTTTACAGACACTGTGTGAGAATTGTGGGATTTCGTTCGAAGCGGGTTTTCCATTGTGAAGCAGTTTCACATTCTGAGTTTCTTCCCTATAGCGAACATGTACTTCGTGTTGTAAATGGTGCCAGAACCTTGGTTTTCAAAGGTAGCTGAAAACTGCGTTGGTGTTGATGTTCTCTCTGGATGTGGAGTTGTCTGCATTTCAAAGGAGCAGCTAGAACATTACTTTGTGCGGAATACTCAATAAGCTGCTTTTCAACACATTGTGTTTTTATAGACACTGTGTGAGAAATGTTGGATTTCGTTCGAAGCGGGATTTCAATTGTGAAGCAGTTTCACATTCTGAGTTTCTTCCACTATGTAGCTGAAAACTGCATTGGTGTCGATGTTTTCACTGAACGTGTAGTTGTCTGCATTTCAAAGGAGCAGCTAGAAAATTACTTTGTGCGGAATACTCAATAAGCTGCGTTTCAGCGTATTGTATTTTTCTCCCTATAGCTAACAAGTTCTTCGTGATGTAAATGGTGCCAGAACCTTGGTTTTCAAAGGTAGCTGAATACTGCGTTGGTGTTGATGTTGTCTCTCTCTGGATGTGGAGTTGTCTGCATTTTAAAGGAGCAGCTAGAACATTACTTTGTGCGGAATACTCAATAAGCTGCTTTTCAGCCTATTGTGTTTTTCTCCCTATAGCGAACATGTACTTCGTGTTGTAAATGGTGCCAGAAGCTTGGTTTTCAAAGGTAGCTGAAACTGCGTTGGTGTTGATGTTCTCGCTGTACGTGGAGTTGTCTGCATTTCAAAGGAGCAGCTAAACATTACTTTGTGCGGAATACTCAATAAGCTGCATTTCAGGTATTGTGTTTTTCTTCCCTATAGCTAACAAGTTCTTCGTGATGTAAATGGTGCCAGAACCTTGGTTTTCAAAGGTAGCTGAAAACTGCGTTGGTGTTGATGTTCTCTCTGGATGTGGAGTTGTCTGCATTTCAAAGGAGCAGCTAGAACATTACTTTGTGCGGAATACTCAATAAGCTGCTTTTCAACACATTGCTTTTTATAGACACTGCTTGAGAAATGTTGGATTTCGTTCGAAGCGGGTTTTCCATTGTGAAGCAGTTTCACATTCTGAGTTTCTTCCCTATAGCTGAAAACTGCATTGGTGTCGATGTTTTCACTGAACGTGTAGTTGTCTGCATTTCAAAGGAGCAGCTAGAACATTACTTTGTGCGGAATACTCAATAAGCTGCGTTTCAGCGTATTGTGTTTTTCTCCCTATAGCGAACATGTACTTCGTGTTGTAAATGGTGCCAGAACCTTGGTTTTCAAAGGTAGCTGAAAACTGCGTTGGTGTTGATGTTCTCTCTGGATGTGGAGTTGTCTGCATTTCAAAGGAGCAGCTAGATCATTACTTTGTGCGGAACACTCAATAAGCTGCATTTCAGCGTATTGTGTTTTTCTTCCCTATAGCTAACATATACTTCGTGTTGTAAATGGTGCCAGAAGCTTGGTTTTCAAAGGTAGCTGAAAACTGCGTTGGTGTTGATGTTCTCGCTGAACGTGGAGTTGTCTGCATTTCAAAGGAGCAGCTAGAACATTACTTTGTGCGGAATACTCAATAAGCTGCTTTTCAGCCTATTGTGTTTTTCTCCCTATAGCGAACATGTACTTCGTGTTGTAAATGGTGCCAGAAGCCTTGGTTTTCAAAGGTAGCTGAAACTGCGTTGGTGTTGATGTTCTCGCTGGACGTGGAGTTGTCTGCATTTCAAAGGAGCAGCTAGAACATTACTTTGTGCGGAATACTCAATAAGCTGCTTTTCAGCACATTGTGTTTTATAGACACTGTGTGAGAAATGTTGGATTTCGTTCGAAGCGGGTTTTCAAATGTGAAGCAGTTTCACATTCTTAGTTTCTTCCCTATTTCTGAAAACTGCATTGGTGTTGATGTTCTCGCTGAACGTGGAGTTGTCTGCATTTCAAAGGAGCAGCTAGAACATTACTTTGTGCGGAATACTCAATAAGCTGCATTTCAGCGTATTGTGTTTTTCTCCCTATAGCGAACATGTACTTCGTGTTGTAAATGGTGCCAGAAGCTTGGTTTTCAAAGGTAGCTGAAAACTGCGTTGGTGTTGATGTTCTCGCTGAACGTGGAGTTGTCTGCATTTCAAAGGAGCAGCCAAAATCATTACTTTGTGCGGAACACTCAATAAGCTGCTTTTCAGCACATTGTGTTTTACAGACACTGTGTGAGAATTGTGGGATTTCGTTCGAAGCGGGTTTTCCATTGTGAAGCAGTTTCACATTCTGAGTTTCTTCCTATAGCGAGCATGTACTTCGTGTTGTAAAGGGTGCCAGAACCTTGGTTTTCAAAGGTAGCTGAAACTGCGTTGGTGTTGATGTTCTCTCTGGATGTGGAGTTGTCTGCATTTCAAAGGAGCAGCTAGAACATTACTTTGTGCGGAATACTCAATAAGCTGCTTTTCAACACATTGGTTTTTATAGACACTGCTTGAGAAATGTTGGATTTCGTTCGAAGCGGGATTTCAATTGTGAAGCAGTTTCACATTCTTAGTTTCTTCCCTATAGCTGAAAACTGCATTGGTGTTGATGTTCTCGCTGAACGTGGTGTTGTCTGCATTTCAAAGGAGCAGCTAGAACATTACTTTGTGCGGAATACTCAATAAGCTGCGTTTCAGCGTATTGTGTTTTTCTCCCTATAGCGAACATGTACTTCGTGTTGTAAATGGTGCCAGAACCTTGGTTTTCAAAGGTAGCTGAAAACTGCGTTGGTGTTGATGTTGTCTCTGGATGTGGAGTTGTCTGCATTTCAAAGGAGCAGCTAGATCATTACTTTGTGCGGAATACTCAATAAGCTGCATTTCAGCCGTATTGTGTTTTTCTTTCCCTTATGAGCTAACGAACATGTACTTCGTGTTGTAAATGGTGCCAGAACCTTGGTTTTCAAAGGTAGCTGAAAACTGCGTTGGTGTTGATGTTCTCTCTGGATGTGGAGTTGTCTGCATTTCAAAGGAGCAGCTAGAACATTACTTTGTGCGGAATACTCAATAAGCTGCTTTTCAACACATTGGTTTTTATAGACACTGCTTGAGAAATGTTGGATTTCGTTCGAAGCGGGATTTCAATTGTGAAGCAGTTTCACATTCTTAGTTTCTTCCCTATAGCTGAAAACTGCATTGGTGTTGATGTTCTCGCTGAACGTGGTGTTGTCTGCATTTCAAAGGAGCAGCTAGAACATTACTTTGTGCGGAATACTCAATAAGCTGCGTTTCAGCGTATTGTGTTTTTCTCCCTATAGCGAACATGTACTTCGTGTTGTAAATGGTGCCAGAACCTTGGTTTTCAAAGGTAGCTGAAAACTGCGTTGGTGTTGATGTTGTCTCTGGATGTGGAGTTGTCTGCATTTCAAAGGAGCAGCTAGATCATTACTTTGTGCGGAACACTCAATAAGCTGCTTTTCAGCACATTGTGTTTTACAGACACTGTGTGAGAATTGTGGGATTTCGTTCGAAGCGGGTTTTCCATTGTGAAGCAGTTTCACATTCTGAGTTTCTTCCCTATAGCGAACATGTACTTCGTGTTGTAAATGGTGCCAGAACCTTGGTTTTCAAAGGTAGCTGAAACATGTATTGGTGTTAATGTTCTCTCTGGATGTGGAGTTGTCTGCATTTCAAAGGAGCAGCTAGAACATTACTTTGTGCGGAATACTCAATAAGCTGCTTTTCAACACATTGCTTTTTATAGACACTGCTTGAGAAATGTTGGATTTCGTTCGAAGCGGGTTTTCCATTGTGAAGCAGTTTCACATTCTTAGTTTCTTCCCTATAGCTGAAAACTGCATTGGTGTTGATGTTCTCGCTGAACGTGGTGTTGTCTGCATTTCAAAGGAGCAGCTAGAACATTACTTTGTGCGGAATACTCAATAAGCTGCATTTCAGCGTATTGTGTTTTTCTCCCTATAGCGAACATGTACTTCGTGTTGTAAATGGTGCCAGAACCTTGGTTTTCAAAGGTAGCTGAAAACTGCGTTGGTGTTGATGTTCTCTCTGGATGTGGAGTTGTCTGCATTTCAAAGGAGCAGCTAGAACATTACTTTGTGCGGAATACTCAATAAGCTGCATTTCAGGTATTGTGTTTTTCTTCCCTATAGCTAACAAGTTCTTCGTGATGTAAATGGTGCCAGAACCTTGGTTTTCAAAGGTAGCTGAAAACTGCGTTGGTGTTGATGTTCTCTCTGGATGTGGAGTTGTCTGCATTTCAAAGGAGCAGCTAGAACATTACTTTGTGCGGAATACTCAATAAGCTGCTTTTCAACACATTGGTTTTTATAGACACTGCTTGAGAAATGTTGGATTTCGTTCGAAGCGGGATTTCCATTGTGAAGCAGTTTCACATTCTTAGTTTCTTCCCTATAGCTGAAAACTGCATTGGTGTTGATGTTCTCGCTGAACGTGGTGTTGTCTGCATTTCAAAGGAGCAGCTAGAACATTACTTTGTGCGGAATACTCAATAAGCTGCGTTTCAGCGTATTGTGTTTTTCTCCCTATAGCGAACATGTACTTCGTGTTGTAAATGGTGCCAGAACCTTGGTTTTCAAAGGTAGCTGAAAACTGCGTTGGTGTTGATGTTGTCTCTGGATGTGGAGTTGTCTGCATTTCAAAGGAGCAGCTAGATCATTACTTTGTGCGGAACACTCAATAAGCTGCTTTTCAGCACATTGTGTTTTACAGACACGTGTGAGAATTGTGGGATTTCGTTCGAAGCGGGTTTCCATTGTGAAGCAGTTTCACATTCTGAGTTCTCCCTATAGCGAACATGTACTTCGTGTTGTAAATGGTGCCAGAACCTTGGTTTTCAAAGGTAGCTGAAAACTGCGTTGGTGTTGATGTTCTCTCTGGATGTGGAGTTGTCTGCATTTCAAAGGAGCAGCTAGAACATTACTTTGTGCGGAATACTCAATAAGCTGCTTTTCAGCACATTGTGTTTTACTAGACACTGTGTGAGAAATGTGGATTTCGTTCGAAGCGGGTTTTCCATTGTGAAGCAGTTTCACATTCTGAGTTTCTTCCCTAAGGTAGCTGAAAACTGCAGTTGGTGTTGATGTTCTCTCTGGATGTGGAGTTGTCTGCATTTCAAAGGAGCAGCTAGAACATTACTTTGTGCGGAATACTCAATAAGCTGCTTTTCAGCCTATTGTGTTTTTCTCCCTATAGCTAACATGTATCTTCGTGTTGTAAATGGTGCCAGAACCTTGGTTTTCAAAGGTAGCTGAAAACTGCGTTGGTGTTGATGTTCTTGCTGAACGTGGAGTTGTCTGCATTTCAAAGGAGCAGCTAGAACATTACTTTGTGCGGAATACTCAATAAGCTGCTTTTCAGCGTATTGTGTTTTTCTCCCTATAGCGAACATGTACTTCGTGTTGTAAATGGTGCCAGAAGCTTGGTTTTCAAAGGTAGCTGAAAACTGCGTTGGTGTTGATGTTCTCGCTGTACGTGGAGTTGTCTGCATTTCAAAGGAGCAGCTAGAACATTACTTTGTGCGGAATACTCAATAAGCTGCATTTCAGGTATTGTGTTTTTCTTCCCTATAGCTAACAAGTTCTTCGTGTTGTAAATGGTGCCAGAACCTTGGTTTTCAAAGGTAGCTGAAAACTGCGTTGGTGTTGATGTTCTCTCTGGATGTGGAGTTGTCTGCATTTCAAAGGAGCAGCTAGAACATTACTTTGTGCGGAATACTCAATAAGCTGCTTTTCAACACATTGGTTTTTATAGACACTGCTTGAGAAATGTTGGATTTCGTTCGAAGCGGGATTTCCATTGTGAAGCAGTTTCACATTCTTAGTTTCTTCCCTATAGCTGAAAACTGCATTGGTGTTGATGTTCTCGCTGAACGTGGAGTTGTCTGCATTTCAAAGGAGCAGCTAGAACATTACTTTGTGCGGAATACTCAATAAGCTGCATTTCAGCGTATTGTGTTTTTCTCCCTATAGCGAACATGTACTTCGTGTTGTAAATGGTGCCAGAACCTTGGTTTTCAAAGGTAGCTGAAAACTGCGTTGGTGTTGATGTTCTCGCTGTACGTGGAGTTGTCTGCATTTCAAAGGAGCAGCTAGATCATTACTTTGTGCGGAACACTCAATAAGCTGCATTTCAGGTATTGTGTTTTTCTTCCCTATAGCTAACAAGTTCTTCGTGATGTAAATGGTGCCAGAACCTTGGTTTTCAAAGGTAGCTGAAAACTGCGTTGGTGTTGATGTTCTCTCTGGATGTGGAGTTGTCTGCATTTCAAAGGAGCAGCTAGAACATTACTTTGTGCGGAATACTCAATAAGCTGCTTTTCAACACATTGGTTTTTATAGACACTGCTTGAGAAATGTTGGATTTCGTTCGAAGCGGGATTTCAATTGTGAAGCAGTTTCACATTCTTAGTTTCTTCCCTATAGCTGAAAACTGCATTGGTGTTGATGTTCTCGCTGAACGTGGTGTTGTCTGCATTTCAAAGGAGCAGCTAGAACATTACTTTGTGCGGAATACTCAATAAGCTGCGTTTCAGCGTATTGTGTTTTTCTCCCTATAGCAAACATGTACTTCGTGTTGTAAATGGTGCCAGAACCTTGGTTTTCAAAGGTAGCTGAAAACTGCGTTGGTGTTGATGTTGTCTCTGGATGTGGAGTTGTCTGCATTTCAAAGGAGCAGCTAGATCATTACTTTGTGCGGAACACTCAATAAGCTGCATTTCAGGTATTGTGTTTTTCTTCCCTATAGCTAACAAGTTCTTCGTGGTGTAAATGGTGCCAGAACCTTGGTTTTCAAAGGTAGCTGAAAACTGCGTTGGTGTTGATGTTCTCTCTGGATGTGGAGTTGTCTGCATTTCAAAGGAGCAGCTAGAACATTACTTTGTGCGGAATACTCAATAAGCTGCTTTTCAACACATTGCTTTTTATAGACACTGTGTGAGAAATGTTGGATTTCGTTCGAAGCGGGTTTTCCATTGTGAAGCAGTTTCACATTCTGAGTTTCTTCCCTATAGCTGAAAACTGCATTGGTGTTGATGTTCTCCCTGAACGTGGAGTTGTCTGCATTTCAAAGGAGCAGCTAGAACATTACTTTGTGCGGAATACTCAATAAGCTGCTTTTCAGCGTATTGTGTTTTTCTCCCTATAGCGAACATGTACTTCGTGTTGTAAATGGTGCCAGAACCTTGGTTTTCAAAGGTAGCTGAAAACTGCGTTGGTGTTGATGTTCTCGCTGAACGTGGAGTTGTCTGCATTTCAAAGGAGCAGCTAGAACATTACTTTGTGCGGAATACTCAATAAGCTGCTTTTCAGCCTATTGTGTTTTTCTCCCTATAGCGAACATGTACTTCGTGTTGTAAATGGTGCCAGAAGCTTGGGTTTCAAAGGTAGCTGAAAACTGCGTTGGTGTTGATGTTCTCGCTGTACGTGGAGTTGTCTGCATTTCAAAGGAGCAGCCAAAATATTACTTTGTGCGGAATACTCAATAAGCTGCATTTCAGGTATTGTGTTTTTCTTCCCTATAGCTAACAAGTTCTTCGTGATGTAAATGGTGCCAGAACCTTGGTTTTCAAAGGTAGCTGAAAACTGCGTTGGTGTTGATGTTCTCTCTGGATGTGGAGTTGTCTGCATTTCAAAGGAGCAGCTAGAACATTACTTTGTGCGGAATACTCAATAAGCTGCTTTTCAACACATTGGTTTTTATAGACACTGCTTGAGAAATGTTGGATTTCGTTCGAAGCGGGATTTCAATTGTGAAGCAGTTTCACATTCTTAGTTTCTTCCCTATAGCTGAAAACTGCATTGGTGTTGATGTTCTCGCTGAACGTGGTGTTGTCTGCATTTCAAAGGAGCAGCTAGAACATTACTTTGTGCGGAATACTCAATAAGCTGCGTTTCAGCGTATTGTGTTTTTCTCCCTATAGCGAACATGTACTTCGTGTTGTAAATGGTGCCAGAACCTTGGTTTTCAAAGGTAGCTGAAAACTGCGTTGGTGTTGATGTTGTCTCTGGATGTGGAGTTGTCTGCATTTCAAAGGAGCAGCTAAAACATTACTTTGTGCGGAATACTCAATAAGCTGCATTTCAGGTATTGTGTTTTTCTTCCCTATAGCTAACAAGTTCTTCGTGATGTAAATGGTGCCAGAACCTTGGTTTTCAAAGGTAGCTGAAAACTGCGTTGGTGTTGATGTTCTCTCTGGATGTGGAGTTGTCTGCATTTCAAAGGAGCAGCTAGAACATTACTTTGTGCGGAATACTCAATAAGCTGCTTTTCAACACATTGGTTTTTATAGACACTGTGTGAGAAATGTTGGATTTCGTTCGAAGCGGGATTTCCATTGTGAAGCAGTTTCACATTCTTAGTTTCTTCCCTATAGCTGAAAACTGCATTGGTGTTGATGTTCTCGCTGAACGTGGTGTTGTCTGCATTTCAAAGGAGCAGCTAGAACATTACTTTGTGCGGAATACTCAATAAGCTGCGTTTCAGCGTATTGTGTTTTTCTCCCTATAGCAAACATGTACTTCGTGTTGTAAATGGTGCCAGAACCTTGGTTTTCAAAGGTAGCTGAAAACTGCGTTGGTGTTGATGTTCTCGCTGGATGTGGAGTTGTCTGCATTTCAAAGGAGCAGCTAGATCATTACTTTGTGCGGAACACTCAATAAGCTGCTTTTCAGCACATTGTGTTTTATAGACACTGTGTGAGAAATGTTGGATTTCGTTCGAAGCGGGTTTTCCATTGTGAAGCAGTTTCACATTCTTAGTTTCTTCCCTATAGCTGAAAACTGCATTATTGTTGATGTTCTCCCTGAACGTGGATTTGTCTGCATTTCAAAGGAGCAGCTAGAACATTACTTTGTGCGGAATACTCAATAAGCTGCGTTTCAGCGTATTGTGTTTTTCTCCCTATAGCGAACATGTACTTCGTGTTGTAAATGGTGCCAGAACTTTGGTTTTCAAAGGTAGCTGAAAACTGCGTTGGTGTTGATGTTCTCTCTGAATTTGGAGTTGTCTGCATTTCAAAGGAGCAGCTAGAACATTACTTTGTGCGGAATACTCAATAAGCTGCATTTCAGCGTATTGTGTTTTTCTTCCCTATAGCTAACATGTACTTCGTGTTGTAAATGGTGCCAGAACCTTGGTTTTCAAAGGTAGCTGAAAACTGCGTTGGTGTTGATGTTCTCGCTGAACGTGGAGTTGTCTGCATTTCAAAGGAGCAGCTAGAACATTACTTTGTGCGGAATACTCAATAAGCTGCGTTTCAGCGTATTGTGTTTTTCTCCCTATAGCGAACATGTACTTCGTGTTGTAAATGGTGCCAGAAGCTTGGTTTTCAAAGGTAGCTGAAAACTGCGTTGGTGTTGATGTTCTCTCTGGATGTGGAGTTGTCTGCATTTCAAAGGAGCAGCTAGAACATCATTACTTTGTGCGGAACACTCAATAAGCTGCTTTTCAGCACATTGTGTTTTACAGACACTGTGTGAGAATTGTGGGATTTCGTTCGAAGCGGGTTTTCCATTGTGAAGCAGTTTCACATTCTGAGTTTCTTCCCTATAGCGAACATGTACTTCGTGTTGTAAATGGTGCCAGAACCTTGGTTTTCAAAGGTAGCTGAAACATGTATTGGTGTTAATGTTCTCTCTGGATGTGGAGTTGTCTGCATTTCAAAGGAGCAGCTAGAACATTACTTTGTGCGGAATACTCAATAAGCTGCTTTTCAACACATTGGTTTTTATAGACACTGCTTGAGAAATGTTGGATTTCGTTCGAAGCGGGATTTCAATTGTGAAGCAGTTTCACATTCTTAGTTTCTTCCCTATAGCTGAAAACTGCATTGGTGTTGATGTTCTCGCTGAACGTGGTGTTGTCTGCATTTCAAAGGAGCAGCTAGAACATTACTTTGTGCGGAATACTCAATAAGCTGCATTTCAGGTATTGTGTTTTTCTTCCCTATAGCGAACATGTACTTCGTGTTGTAAATGGTGCCAGAACCTTGGTTTTCAAAGGTAGCTGAAAACTGCGTTGGTGTTGATGTTCTCGCTGGACGTGGAGTTGTCTGCATTTCAAAGGAGCAGCTAAAACATTACTTTGTGCGGAATACTCAATAAGCTGCATTTCAGGTATTGTGTTTTTCTTCCCTATAGCTAACAAGTTCTTCGTGATGTAAATGGTGCCAGAACCTTGGTTTTCAAAGGTAGCTGAAAACTGCGTTGGTGTTGATGTTCTCTCTGGATGTGGAGTTGTCTGCATTTCAAAGGAGCAGCTAGAACATTACTTTGTGCGGAATACTCAATAAGCTGCTTTTCAACACATTGGTTTTTATAGACACTGCTTGAGAAATGTTGGATTTCGTTCGAAGCGGGATTTCAATTGTGAAGCAGTTTCACATTCTTAGTTTCTTCCCTATAGCTGAAAACTGCATTGGTGTTGATGTTCTCGCTGAACGTGGTGTTGTCTGCATTTCAAAGGAGCAGCTAGAACATTACTTTGTGCGGAATACTCAATAAGCTGCGTTTCAGCGTATTGTGTTTTTCTCCCTATAGCGAACATGTACTTCGTGTTGTAAATGGTGCCAGAACCTTGGTTTTCAAAGGTAGCTGAAAACTGCGTTGGTGTTGATGTTGTCTCTGGATGTGGAGTTGTCTGCATTTCAAAGGAGCAGCTAGATCATTACTTTGTGCGGAACACTCAATAAGCTGCTTTTCAGCACATTGTGTTTTACAGACACTGTGTGAGAATTGTGGGATTTCGTTCGAAGCGGGTTTTCCATTGTGAAGCAGTTTCACATTCTGAGTTTCTTCCCTATAGCGAACATGTACTTCGTGTTGTAAATGGTGCCAGAACCTTGGTTTTCAAAGGTAGCTGAAAACTGCGTTGGTGTTGATGTTCTCTCTGGATGTGGAGTTGTCTGCATTTCAAAGGAGCAGCTAGAACATTACTTTGTGCGGAATACTCAATAAGCTGCTTTTCAACACATTGTTTTTATAGACACTGTGTGAGAAATGTTGGATTTCGTTCGAAGCGGGTTTTCCATTGTGAAGCAGTCTTCCCTATAGCGAACATGTACTTCGTGTTGTAAATGTGCCAGAACTTGGTTTCAAAGGTAGCTGAAAACTGCATTGGTGTTGATGTTCTCTCTGAACGTGGAGTTGTCTGCATTTCAAAGGAGCAGCTAGAACATTACTTTGTGCGGAATACTCAATAAGCTGCTTTTCAGCGTATTGTGTTTTTCTTCCCTATAGCTAACATGTACTTCGTGTTGTAAATGGTGCCAGAAGCTTGGTTTTCAAAGGTAGCTGAAAACTGCGTTGGTGTTGATGTTCTCGCTGAACGTGGAGTTGTCTGCATTTCAAAGGAGCAGCTAGAACATTACTTTGTGCGGAATACTCAATAAGCTGCTTTTCAGCCTATTGTGTTTTTCTCCCTATAGCGAACATGTACTTCGTGTTGTAAATGGTGCCAGAAGCTTGGTTTTCAAAGGTAGCTGAAAACTGCGTTGGTGTTGATGTTCTCGCTGTACGTGGAGTTGTCTGCATTTCAAAGGAGCAGCAAAATATTACTTTGTGCGGAATACTCAATAAGCTGCATTTCAGGTATTGTGTTTTTCTTCCCTATAGCTAACAAGTACTTCGTGTTGTAAATGGTGCCAGAACCTTGGTTTTCAAAGGTAGCTGAAACTGCGTTGGTGTTGATGTTCTCTCTGGATGTGGAGTTGTCTGCATTTCAAAGGAGCAGCTAGAACATTACTTTGTGCGGAATACTCAATAAGCTGCTTTTCAACACATTGGTTTTTATAGACACTGCTTGAGAAATGTTGGATTTCGTTCGAAGCGGGATTTCAATTGTGAAGCAGTTTCACATTCTTAGTTTCTTCCCTATAGCTGAAAACTGCATTGGTGTTGATGTTCTCGCTGAACGTGGTGTTGTCTGCATTTCAAAGGAGCAGCTAGAACATTACTTTGTGCGGAATACTCAATAAGCTGCGTTTCAGCGTATTGTGTTTTTCTCCCTATAGCGAACATGTACTTCGTGTTGTAAATGGTGCCAGAACCTTGGTTTTCAAAGGTAGCTGAAAACTGCGTTGGTGTTGATGTTGTCTCTGGATGTGGAGTTGTCTGCATTTCAAAGGAGCAGCTAGATCATTACTTTGTGCGGAACACTCAATAAGCTGCTTTTCAGCACATTGTGTTTTACAGACACTGTGTGAGAATTGTGGGATTTCGTTCGAAGCGGGTTTTCCATTGTGAAGCAGTTTCACATTCTGAGTTTTTCCCTATAGCGAACATGTACTTCGTGTTGTAAATGGTGCCAGAACCTTGGTTTTCAAAGGTAGCTGAAACATGCATTGGTGTTGATGTTCTCTCTGGATGTGGAGTTGTCTGCATTTCAAAGGAGCAGCTAGAACATTACTTTGTGCGGAATACTCAATAAGCTGCTTTTCAACACATTGGTTTTTATAGACACTGTTGAGAAATGTTGGATTTCGTTCGAAGCGGGATTTCAATTGTGAAGCAGTTTCACATTCTTAGTTTCTTCCCTATAGCTGAAAACTGCATTGGTGTTGATGTTCTCGCTGAACGTGGTGTTGTCTGCATTTCAAAGGAGCAGCTAGAACATTACTTTGTGCGGAATACTCAATAAGCTGCGTTTCAGCGTATTGTGTTTTTCTCCCTATAGCGAACATGTACTTCGTGTTGTAAATGGTGCCAGAACCTTGGTTTTCAAAGGTAGCTGAAAACTGCGTTGGTGTTGATGTTCTCTCTGGATGTGGAGTTGTCTGCATTTCAAAGGAGCAGCTAGAACATTACTTTGTGCGGAATACTCAATAAGCTGCTTTTCAACACATTGCTTTTTATAGACACTGCTTGAGAAATGTTGGATTTCGTTCGAAGCGGGTTTTCCATTGTGAAGCAGTTTCACATTCTGAGTTTCTTCCCTATAGCTGAAAACTGCATTGGTGTTGATGTTCTCGCTGAACGTGGAGTTGTCTGCATTTCAAAGGAGCAGCTAGAACATTACTTTGTGCGGAATACTCAATAAGCTGCGTTTCAGCGTATTGTGTTTTTCTCCCTATAGCAAACATGTACTTCGTGTTGTAAATGGTGCCAGAACCTTGGTTTTCAAAGGTAGCTGAAAACTGCGTTGGTGTTGATGTTCTCTCTGGATGTGGAGTTGTCTGCATTTCAAAGGAGCAGCTAGAACATTACTTTGTGCGGAATACTCAATAAGCTGCATTTCAGCGTATTGTGTTTTTCTTCCCTATAGCTAACATGTACTTCGTGTTGTAAATGGTGCCAGAACCTTGGTTTTCAAAGGTAGCTGAAAACTGCGTTGGTGTTGATGTTCTCGCTGGACGTGGAGTTGTCTGCATTTCAAAGGAGCAGCTAGAACATTACTTTGTGCGGAATACTCAATAAGCTGCTTTTCAGCGTATTGTGTTTTTCTCCCTATAGCTGAACAATGTTACTTCGTGTTGTAAATGGTGCCAGAACCTTGGTTTTCAAAGGTAGCTGAAAACTTCGTTGGTGTTGATGTTATCTCTGGATGTGGAGTTGTCTGCATTTCAAAGGAGCAGCTAGATCATTACTTTGTGCAGAACACTCAATAAGCTGCTTTTCAGCACATTGTGTTTTATAGACACTGTGTGAATTTCGTTCGAAGCGGGTTTCCATTGTGAAGCACTTTCACATTCTCAGCTTCTTCCCATAAGGTAGCTGAAAACTGCAGTTGGTGTTGATGTTCTCGCTGAACGTGGAGTTGTCTGCATTTCAAAGCAGCAGCTAGAACATTACTTTGTGCGGAATACTCAATAAGCTGCTTTCAGCGTATTGTGTTTTTCTTCCCTATAGCGAACATGTACTTAGTGTTGTAAATGGTGCCAGAACCTTGGTTTTCAAAGGTAGCTGAATAGTGCGTTGGTGTTGATGTTCTCGCTGAACGTGGAGTTGTCTGCATTTCAAAGGAGCAGCCAGAATCATTACTTTGTGCGGAACACTCAATAAGCTGCTTTTCAGCATATTGTGTTTTATAGACACTGTGTGAGAAATGTTGATTTTCGTTCGAAGCGGGTTTCCATTGTGAAGCAGTTTCACATTCTGAGTTTCTTCCTATAGCGACATGTACTTCGTGATGTAAATGGTGCCAGAACCTTGGTTTTCAAAGGTAGCTGAAAACTGCGTTGGTGTTGATGTTCTCTCTGGATGTGGAGTTGTCTGCATTTCAAAGGAGCAGCTAGAACATTACTTTGTGCGGAATACTCAATAAGCTGCTTTTCAACACATTGGTTTTTATAGACACTGCTTGAGAAATGTTGGATTTCGTTCGAAGCGGGATTTCAATTGTGAAGCAGTTTCACATTCTTAGTTTCTTCCCTATAGCTGAAAACTGCATTGGTGTTGATGTTCTCGCTGAAAGTGGAGTTGTCTGCATTTCAAAGGAGCAGCTAGAACATTACTTTGTGCGGAATACTCAATAAGCTGCGTTTCAGCGTATTGTGTTTTTCTCCCTATAGCGAACATGTACTTCGTGTTGTAAATGGTGCCAGAACCTTGGTTTTCAAAGGTAGCTGAAAACTGCGTTGGTGTTGATGTTGTCTCTGGATGTGGAGTTGTCTGCATTTCAAAGGAGCAGCTAGATCATTACTTTGTGCGGAACACTCAATAAGCTGCTTTTCAGCACATTGTGTTTTACAGACACTGTGTGAGAATTGTGGGATTTCGTTCGAAGCGGGTTTTCCATTGTGAAGCAGTTTCACATTCTGAGTTTCTTCCCTATAGCGAACATGTACTTCGTGTTGTAAATGGTGCCAGAACCTTGGTTTTCAAAGGTAGCTGAAACATGTATTGGTGTTAATGTTCTCTCTGGATGTGGAGTTGTCTGCATTTCAAAGGAGCAGCTAGAACATTACTTTGTGCGGAATACTCAATAAGCTGCTTTTCAACACATTGCTTTTTATAGACACTGCTTGAGAAATGTTGGATTTCGTTCGAAGCGGGATTTCAATTGTGAAGCAGTTTCACATTCTTAGTTTCTTCCCTATAGCTGAAAACTGCATTGGTGTTGATGTTCTCGCTGAACGTGGTGTTGTCTGCATTTCAAAGGAGCAGCTAGAACATTACTTTGTGCGGAATACTCAATAAGCTGCATTTCAGCCTATTGTGTTTTTCTTCCCTATAGCGAACATGTACTTCGTGTTGTAAATGGTGCCAGAACCTTGGTTTTCAAAGGTAGCTGAAAACTGCGTTGGTGTTGATGTTCTCGCTGTACGTGGAGTTGTCTGCATTTCAAAGGAGCAGCTAGATCATTACTTTGTGCGGAATACTCAATAAGCTGCATTTCAGGTATTGTGTTTTTCTTCCCTATAGCTAACAAGTTCTTCGTGTTGTAAATGGTGCCAGAACCTTGGTTTTCAAAGGTAGCTGAAAACTGCGTTGGTGTTGATGTTCTCTCTGGATGTGGAGTTGTCTGCATTTCAAAGGAGCAGCTAGAACATTACTTTGTGCGGAATACTCAATAAGATGCTTTTCAACACATTGTGTTTTATAGACACTGTGTGAGAAATGTTGGATTTCGTTCGAAGCGGGTTTTCCATTGTGAAGCAGTTTCACATTCTGAGTTTCTTCCCTATAGCTGAAAAACTGCAGTTGGTGTTGATGTTCTCGCTGAACGTGGAGTTGTCTGCATTTCAAAGGAGCAGCTAGAACATTACTTTGTGCGGAATACTCAATAAGCTGC
>NW_024466303.1:0-150384 GCF_017591425.1 Ochotona curzoniae | reverse complement strand
AGCCTATTGTGTTTTTCTCCCTATAGCGAAAATGTACTTCGTGTTGTAAACGGTGCCAGAAGCTTGGTTTTCAAAGGTAGCTGAAAGCTGCGTTGGTGTTGATGTTCTCGCTGTACGTGGAGTTGTCTGCATTTCAAAGGAGCATCCAAAATATTACTTTGTGCGGAACACTCAATGAGCTGCTTTTCAGCACATTGTGTTTTACAGACACTGTGTGAGAATTGTGGGATTTGGTTCGAAGCGGGTTTTCCATTGTGAATCAGTTTCACATTCTGAGTTTCTTCCCTATAGCGAACATGTACTTCGTGTTGTAAATGGTGCCAGAAGCTTGGGTTTCAAAGGTAGCTGAAAACTGCGTTGGTGTTGATGTTCTCTCTGGATGTGGAGTTGTCTGCATTTCAAAGGAGCAGCTAGAACATTACTTTGTGCGGAATACTCAATAAGCTGCTTTTCAACACATTGCTTTTTATAGACACTGCTTGAGAAATGTTGGATTTCGTTCGAAGCGGGTTTTCCATTGTGAAGCAGTTTCACATTCTTAGTTTCTTCCCTATAGCTGAAAACTGCATTGGTGTTGATGTTCTCGCTGAACGTGGAGTTGTCTGCATTTCAAAGGAGCAGCTAGAACATTACTTTGTGCGGAATACTCAATAAGCTGCGTTTCAGCGTATTGTGTTTTTCTCCCTATAGCGAACATGTACTTCGTGTTGTAAATGGTGCCAGAACCTTGGTTTTCAAAGGTAGCTGAAAACTGCGTTGGTGTTGATGTTGTCTCTGGATGTGGAGTTGTCTGCATTTCAAAGGAGCAGCTAGATCATTACTTTGTGCGGAACACTCAATAAGCTGCTTTTCAGCACATTGTGTTTTACAGACACTGTGTGAGAATTGTGGGATTTCGTTCGAAGCGGTTTTCCATTGTGAAGCAGTTTCACATTCTGAGTTTCTTCCCTATAGCGAACATGTACTTCGTGCTGTAAATGGTGCCAGAACCTTGGTTTTCAAAGGTAGCTGAAACATTTATTGGTGTTAATGTTCTCTCTGGATGTGGAGTTGTCTGCATTTCAAAGGAGCAGCTAGAACATTACTTTGTGCGGAATACTCAATAAGCTGCTTTTCAACACATTGCTTTTTATAGACACTGCTTGAGAAATGTTGGATTTCGTTCGAAGCGGGTTTTCCATTGTGAAGCAGTTTCACATTCTTAGTTTCTTCCCTATAGCTGAAAACTGCATTGGTGTTGATGTTCTCGCTGAACGTGTAGTTGTCTGCATTTCAAAGGAGCAGCTAGAACATTACTTTGTGCGGAATACTCAATAAGCTGCATTTCAGGTTTTGTGTTTTTCTTCCCTATAGCGAACATGTACTTCGTGTTGTAAATGGTGCCAGAACCTTGGTTTTCAAAGGTAGCTGAAAACTGCGTTGGTGTTGATGTTCTCGCTGTACGTGGAGTTGTCTGCATTTCAAAGGAGCAGCTAAAACATTACTTTGTGCGGAATACTCAATAAGCTGCATTTCAGGTATTGTGTTTTTCTTCCCTATAGCTAACAAGTTCTTCGTGATGTAAATGGTGCCAGAAGCTTGGTTTTCAAAGGTAGCTGAAAACTGCGTTGGTGTTGATGTTGTCTCTCTCTGGATGTGGAGTTGTCTGCATTTCAAAGGAGCAGCTAGAACATTACTTTGTGCGGAATACTCAATAAGCTGCTTTTCAACACATTGCTTTTTATAGACACTGTGTGAGAAATGTTGGATTTCGTTCGAAGCGGGTTTTCCATTGTGAAGCAGTTTCACATTCTTAGTTTCTTCCCTATAGCTGAAAACTGCATTGGTGTTGATGTTCTCGCTGAACGTGGAGTTGTCTGCATTTCAAAGGAGCAGCTAGAACATTACTTTGTGCGGAATACTCAATAAGCTGCATTTCAGGTATTGTGTTTTTCTTCCCTATAGCGAACATGTACTTCGTGTTGTAAATGGTGCCAGAACCTTGGTTTTCAAAGGTACCTGAAAACTGCGTTGGTGTTCATGTTCTCTCTGGATGTCGAGTTGGCTGCATTTCAAAGGAGCAGCTAGAACATTACTTTGTGCGGAATACTCAATAAGCTGCTTTTCAACACATTGGTTTTTATAGACACTGCTTGAGAAATGTTGGATTTCGTTTGAAGCGGGATTTCAATTGTGAAGCAGTTTCACATTCTTAGTTTCTTCCCTATAGCTGAAAACTGCATTGGTGTTGATGTTCTCGCTGAACGTGGTGTTGTCTGCATTTCAAAGGAGCAGCTAGAACTTTACTTTGTGCTGAAAACTCAATTAGCTGCGTTTCAGCGTATTGTGTTTTTCTCCCTATAGCGAACATGTACTTCGTGTTGTAAATGGTGCCAGAACCTTGGTTTTCAAAGGTAGCTGAAAACTGCGTTGGTGTTGATGTTGTCTCTGGATGTGGAGTTGTCTGCATTTCAAAGGAGCAGCTAGATCATTACTTTGTGCGGAACACTCAATAAGCTGCTTTTCAGCACATTGTGTTTTACAGACACTGTGTGAGAATTGTGGGATTTCGTTCGAAGCGGGTTTTCCATTGTGAAGCAGTTTCACATTCTGAGTTTCTTCCCTATAGCGAACATGTACTTCGTGTTGTAAATGGTGCCAGAACCTTGGTTTTCAAAGGTAGCTGAAACATGTATTGGTGTTAATGTTCTCTCTGGATGTGGAGTTGTCTGCATTTCAAAGGAGCAGCTAGAACATTACTTTGTGCGGAATACTCAATAAGCTGCTTTTCAGGTATTGTGTTTTTCTTCCCTATAGCTAACATATACTTCGTGTTGTAAATGGTGCCAGAAGCTTGGTTTTCAAAGGTAGCTGAAAACTGCGTTGGTGTTGATGTTCTCGCTGAACGTGGAGTTGTCTGCATTTCAAAGGAGCAGCTAGAACATTACTTTGTGCGGAATACTCAATAAGCTGCTTTTCAGCCTATTGTGTTTTTCTCCCTATAGCGAACATGTACTTCGTGTTGTAAATGGTGCCAGAAGCTTGGTTTTCAAAGGTAGCTGAAAGCTGCATTGGTGTTGATGTTCTCGCTGTACGTGGAGTTGTCTGCATTTCAAAGGAGCAGCCAAAATATTACTTTGTGCGGAATACTCAATAAGCTGCTTTTCAACACATTGGTTTTTATAGACACTGTGTGAGAAATGTTGGATTTCGTTCGAAGCGGGATTTCAATTGTGAAGCAGTTTCACATTCTTAGTTTCTTCCCTGTAGCTGAAAACTGCATTGGTGTTGATGTTCTCGCTGAACGTGGTGTTGTCTGCATTTCAAAGGAGCAGCTAGAACATTACTTTGTGCGGAATACTCAATAAGCTGCGTTTCAGCGTATTGTGTTTTTCTCCCTATAGCGAACATGTACTTCGTGTTGTAAATGGTGCCAGAACCTTGGTTTTCAAAGGTAGCTGAAAGCTGCGTTGGTGTTGATGTTCTCGCTGTACGTGGAGTTGTCTGCATTTCAAAGGAGCAGCCAAAATATTACTTTGTGCGGAATACTCAATAAGCTGCATTTCAGGTATTGTGTTTTTCTTCCCTATAGCTAACAAGTTCTTCCTGATGTAAATGGTGCCAGAAGCTTGGTTTTCAAAGGTAGCTGAAAACTGCGTTGGTGTTGATGTTCTCTCTGGATGTGGAGTTGTCTGCATTTCAAAGGAGCAGCTAGAACATTACTTTGTGCGGAATACTCAATATGCTACTTTTCAACACATTGCTTTTTATACACACTGCTTGAGAAATGTTGGATTTCGTTCGAAGCGGGATTTCAATTGTGAAGCAGTTTCACATTCTTAGTTTCTTCCCTATAGCTGAAAACTGCATTGGTGTTGATGTTCTCGCTGAACGTGGTGTTGTCTGCATTTCAAAGGAGCAGCTAGAACATTACTTTGTGCGGAATACTCAATAAGCTGCGTTTCAGCGTATTGTGTTTTTCTCCCTATAGCGAACATGTACTTCGTGTTGTAAATGGTGCCAGAACCTTGGTTTTCAAAGGTAGCTGAAAACTGCGTTGGTGTTGATGTTGTCTCTGGATGTGGAGTTGTCTGCATTTCAAAGGAGCAGCTAGATCATTACTTTGTGCGGAACACTCAATAAGCTGCTTTTCAGCACATTGTGTTTTACAGACACTGTGTGAGAATTGTGGGATTTCGTTCGAAGCGGGTTTTCCATTGTGAAGCATTTTCACATTCTGCGTTTCTTCCCTATAGCGAACATGTACTTCGTGTTGTAAATGGTGCCAGAAGCTTGGTTTTCAAAGGTAGCTGAAACATGTATTGGTATTAATGTTCTCTCTGGATGTGGAGTTGTCTGCATTTCAAAGGAGCAGCTAGAACATTACTTTGTGCGGAATACTCAATAAGCTGCTTTTCAACACATTGGTTTTTATAGACACTGTGTGAGAAATGTTGGATTTCGTTCGAAGCGGGATTTCAATTGTGAAGCAGTTTCACATTCTTAGTTTCTTCCCTATAGCTGAAAACTGCATTGGTGTTGATGTTCTCGCTGAACGTGGTGTTGTCTGCATTTCAAAGGAGCAGCTAGAACATTACTTTGTGCGGAATACTCAATAAGCTGCGTTTCAGCGTATTGTGTTTTTCTCCCTATAGCGAACATGTACTTCGTGTTGTAAATGGTGCCAGAACCTTGGTTTTCAAAGGTAGCTGAAAACTGCGTTGGTGTTGATGTTGTCTCTGGATGTGGAGTTGTCTGCATTTCAAAGGAGCAGCTAGATCATTACTTTGTGCGGAACACTCAATAAGCTGCTTTTCAGCACATTGTGTTTTACAGACACTGTGTGAGAATTGTGGGATTTCGTTCGAAGCGGGTTTTCCATTGTGAAGCAGTTTCACATTCTGAGTTTCTTCCCTATAGCGAACATGTACTTCGTGTTGTAAATGGTGCCAAAACCTTGGTTTTCAAAGGTAGCTGAAACATTTATTGGTGTTAATGTTCTCTCTGGATGTGGAGTTGTCTGCATTTCAAAGGAGCAGCTAGAACATTACTTTGTGCGGAATACTCAATAAGCTGCTTTTCAACACATTGCTTTTTATAGACACTGCTTGAGAAATGTTGGATTTCGTTCGAAGCGGGTTTTCCATTGTGAAGCAGTTTCACATTCTGAGTTTCTTCCCTATAGCTGAAAACTGCATTGGTGTTGATGTTCTCGCTGAACGTGGAGTTGTCTGCATTTCAAAGGAGCAGCTAGAACATTACTTTGTGCGGAATACTCAATAAGCTGCATTTCAGCCTATTGTGTTTTTCTCCCTATAGCGAACATGTACTTCGTGTTGTAAATGGTGCCAGAAGCTTGGTTTTCAAAGGTAGCTGAAAACTGCGTTGGTGTTGATGTTCTCGCTGAACGTGGAGTTGTCTGCATTTCAAAGGAGCAGCTAGAACATTACTTTGTGCGGAATACTCAATAAGCTGCATTTCACCCTATTGTGTTTTTCTCCCTATAGCGAACATTTACTTCGTGTTGTAAATGGTGCCAGAACCTTGGTTTTCAAAGGTAGCTGAAAAATGCGTTGGTGTTGATGTTCTCGCTGAACGTGGAGTTGTCTGCATTTCAAAGGAGCAGCTAAAACATTACTTTGTGCGGAATACTCAATAAGCTGCTTTTCAGGTATTGTGTTTTTCTTCCCTATAGCTAACAAGTTCTTTGTGGTGTAAATGGTGCCAGAACTTTGGTTTTCAAAGGTACCTGAAAACTGCGTTGGTGTTGATGTTCTCTCTGGATGTGGAGTTGTCTGCATTTCAAAGGAGCAGCTAGATCATTACTTTGTGCGGAACACTCAATAAGCTGCTTTTCAGCACATTGTGTTTTACAGACACTGTGTGAGAATTGTGGGATTTCGTTCGAAGCGGGTTTTCCATTGTGAAGCAGTTTCACATTCTGAGTTTCTTCCCTATAGCGAACATGTACTTCGTGTTGTAAATGGTGCCAGAACCTTGGTTTTCAAAGGTAGCTGAAACATGTATTGGTGTTAATGTTCTCTCTGGATGTGGAGTTGTCTGCATTTCAAAGGAGCAGCTAGAACATTACTTTGTGCGGAATACTCAATAAGCTGCTTTTCAGGTATTGTGTTTTTCTTCCCTATAGCTAACATATACTTCGTGTTGTAAATGGTGCCAGAAGCTTGGTTTTCAAAGGTAGCTGAAAACTGCGTTGGTGTTGATGTTCTCGCTGAACGTGGAGTTGTCTGCATTTCAAAGGAGCAGCTAGAACATTACTTTGTGCGGAATACTCAATAAGCTGCTTTTCAGCCTATTGTGTTTTTCTCCCTATAGCGAACATGTACTTCGTGTTGTAAACGGTGCCAGAAGCTTGGTTTTCAAAGGTAGCTGAAAGCTGCGTTGGTGTTGATGTTCTCGCTGTACGTGGAGTTGTCTGCATTTCAAAGGAGCAGCCAAAATATTACTTTGTGCGGAATACTCAATAAGCTGCATTTCAGGTATTGTGTTTTTCTTCCCTATAGCTAACAAGTTCTTCGTGATGTAAATGGTGCCAGAACCTTGGTTTTCAAAGGTAGCTGAAACATGTATTGGTGTTAATGTTCTCTCTGGATGTGGAGTTGTCTGCATTTCAAAGGAGCAGCTAGAACATTACTTTGTGCGGAATACTCAATAAGCTGCTTTTCAACACATTGGTTTTTATAGACACTGCTTGAGAAATGTTGGATTTCGTTCGAAGCGGGATTTCAATTGTGAAGCAGTTTCACATTCTTAGTTTCTTCCCTATAGCTGAAAACTGCATTGGTGTTGATGTTCTCGCTGAACGTGGTGTTGTCTGCATTTCAAAGGAGCAGCTAGAACATTACTTTGTGCGGAATACTCAATAAGCTGCGTTTCAGCGTATTGTGTTTTTCTCCCTATAGCGAACATGTACTTCGTGTTGTAAATGGTGCCAGAAGCTTGGTTTTCAAAGGTAGCTGAAAACTGCGTTGGTGTTGATGTTGTCTCTGGATGTGGAGTTGTCTGCATTTCAAAGGAGCAGCTAGATCATTACTTTGTGCGGAACAATCAATAAGCTGCTTTTCAGCACATTGTGTTTTACAGACACTGTGTGAGAAATGTTGGATTTCGTTCGAAGCGGGTTTTCCATTGTGAAGCAGTTTCACATTCTGAGTTTCTTCCCTATAGCGAACATGTACTTCGTGTTGTAAATGGTGCCAGAACCTTGGTTTTCAAAGGTAGCTGAAACATGTATTGGTGTTAATGTTCTCTCTGGATGTGGAGTTGTCTGCATTTCAAAGGAGCAGCTAGAACATTACTTTGTGCGGAATACTCAATAAGCTGCTTTTCAACACATTGGTTTTTATAGACACTGTGTGAGAAATGTTGGATTTCGTTCGAAGCGGGATTTCAATTGAGAAGCAGTTTCACATTCTGAGTTTCTTCCCTATTTCTGAAAACTGCATTGGTGTTGATGTTCTCGCTGAACGTGGTGTTGTCTGCATTTCAAAGGAGCAGCTAGAACATTACTTTGTGCGGAATACTCAATAAGCTGCTTTTCAACACATTGCTTTTTATAGACACTGCTTGAGAAATGTTGGATTTCGTTCGAAGCGGGTTTTCCATTGTGAAGCAGTTTCACATTCTGAGTTTCTTCCCTATTTCTGAAAACTGCATTGGTGTCGATGTTTTCACTGAACGTGGAGTTGTCTGCATTTCAAAGGAGCAGCTAGAAAATTACTTTGTGCGGAACACACAATAAGCTGCATTTCAGCGTATTGTGTTTTTCTCCCTATAGCGAACATGTATTTCGTGTTGTAAATGTTGCCAGAACCTTGGTTTTCAAAGGTAGCTGAAAACTGCGTTGGTGTTGATGTTCTCTCTGAATTTGGAGTTGTCTGCATTTCAAAGGAGCAGCTAGATCATTACTTTGTGCGGAACACACAATAAGCTGCATTTCAGCGTATTGTGTGTTTCTTCCCTATAGCTAACATATACTTCGTGTTGTAAATGGTGCCAGAAGCTTGGTTTTCAAAGGTAGCTGAAAACTGCGTTGGTGTTGATGTTCTCGCTGAACGTGGAGTTGTCTGCATTTCAAAGGAGCAGCTAGAACATTACTTTGTGCGGAATACTCAATAAGCTGCTTTTCAGCCTATTGTGTTTTTCTCCCTATAGCGAACATGTACTTCGTGTTGTAAACGGTGCCAGAAGCTTGGTTTTCAAAGGTAGCTGAAAGCTGCGTTGGTGTTGATGTTCTCGCTGTACGTGGAGTTGTCTGCATTTCAAAGGAGCATCCAAAATATTACTTTGTGCGGAACACTCAATAAGCTGCTTTTCAGCACATTGTGTTTTACAGACACTGTGTGAGAATTGTGGGATTTCGTTCGAAGCGGGTTTTCCATTGTGAAGCAGTTTCACATTCTGAGTTTCTTCCCTATAGCGAACATGTACTTCGTGTTGTAAATGGTGCCAGAAGCTTGGTTTTCAAAGGTAGCTGAAAACTGCGTTGGTGTTGATGTTGTCTCTGGATGTGGAGTTGTCTGCATTTCAAAGGAGCAGCTAGATCATTACTTTGTGCGGAACACTCAATAAGCTGCTTTTCAGCACATTGTGTTTTACAGACACTGTGTGAGAAATGTTGGATTTCGTTCGAAGCGGGTTTTCCATTGTGAAGCAGTTTCACATTCTGAGTTTCTTCCCTATAGCGAACATGTACTTCGTGTTGTAAATGGTGCCAGAAGCTTGGTTTTCAAAGGTAGCTGAAAACTGCGTTGGTGTTGATGTTGTCTCTGGATGTGGAGTTGTCTGCATTTCAAAGGAGCAGCTAGATCATTACTTTGTGCGGAACACTCAATAAGCTGCTTTTCAGCACATTGTGTTTTACAGACACTGTGTGAGAAATGTTGGATTTCGTTCGAAGCGGGTTTTCCATTGTGAAGCAGTTTCACATTCTGAGTTTCTTCCCTATAGCGAACATGTACTTCGTGTTGTAAATGGTGCCAGAAGCTTGGTTTTCAAAGGTAGCTGAAAACTGCGTTGGTGTTGATGTTGTCTCTGGATGTGGAGTTGTCTGCATTTCAAAGGAGCAGCTAGAACATTACTTTGTGCGGAATACTCAATAAGCTGCATTTCAGCCTATTGTGTTTTTCTTCCCAAGAGCAAACATGTACTTCGTGTTGTAAATGGTGCCAGAACCTTGGTTTTCAAAGGTAGCTGAAAACTGCGTTGGTGTTGATGTTCTCGCTGTACGTGGAGTTGTCTGCATTTCAAAGGAGCAGCTAGAACATTACTTTGTGCGGAATACTCAATAAGCTGCATTTCAGGTATTGTGTTTTTCTTCCCTATAGCTAACAAGTTCTTCGTGGTGTAAATGGTGCCAGAACCTTGGTTTTCAAAGGTAGCTGAAAACTGCGTTGGTGTTGATGTTCGCTCTGGATGTGGAGTTGTCTGCATTTCAAAGGAGCAGCTAGAACATTACTTTGTGCGGAATACTCAATAAGCTGCTTTTCAACACATTGTGTTTTTATAGACACTGTGTGAGAAATGTTGGATTTCGTTCGAAGCGGGATTTCAATTGAGAAGCAGTTTCACATTCTGAGTTTCTTCCCTATTTCTGAAAACTGCATTGGTGTTGATGTTCTCGCTGAACGTGGTGTTGTCTGCATTTCAAAGGAGCAGCTAGAACATTACTTTGTGCGGAATACTCAATAAGATGCTTTTCAACACATTGCTTTTTATAGACACTGCTTGAGAAATGTTGGATTTCGTTCGAAGCGGGTTTTCCATTGTGAAGCAGTTTCACATTCTGAGTTTCTTCCCTATTGCTGAAAACTGCATTGGTGTTGATGTTTTCACTGAACGTGGAGTTGTCTGCATTTCAAAGGAGCAGCTAGAACATTACTTTGTGCGGAATACTCAAAAGCTGCGTTTCAGCGTATTGTGTTTTTCTCCCTATAGCGAACATGTACTTCGTGTTGTAAATGTTGCCAGAACCTTGGTTTTCAAAGGTAGCTGAAAACTGCGTTGGTGTTGATGTTCTCTCTGAATGTGGAGTTGTCTGCATTTCAAAGGAGCAGCTAGATCATTACTTTGTGCGGAACACACAATAAGCTGCATTTCAGCGTATTGTGTGTTTCTTCCCTATAGCTAACATATACTTCGTGTTGTAAATGGTGCCAGAAGCTTGGTTTTCAAAGGTAGCTGAAAACTGCGTTGGTGTTGATGTTCTCGCTGAACGTGGAGTTGTCTGCATTTCAAAGGAGCAGCTAGAACATTACTTTGTGCGGAATACTCAATAAGCTGCTTTTCAGCCTATTGTGTTTTTCTCCCTATAGCGAACATGTACTTCGTGTTGTAAATGGTGCCAGAAGCTTGGTTTTCAAAGGTAGCTGAAAGCTGCGTTGGTGTTGATGTTCTCGCTGTACGTGGAGTTGTCTGCATTTCAAAGGAGCAGCTAGAATATTACTTTGTGCGGAACACTCAATAAGCTGCTTTTCAGCACATTGTGTTTTACAGACACTGTGTGAGAATTGTGGGATTTCGTTCGAAGCGGGTTTTCCATTGTGAAGCAGTTTCACATTCTGAGTTTCTTCCCTATAGCGAACATGTACTTCGTGTTGTAAATGGTGCCAGAAGCTTGGTTTTCAAAGGTAGCTGAAAACTGCGTTGGTGTTGATGTTGTCTCTGGATGTGGAGTTGTCTGCATTTCAAAGGAGCAGCTAGATCATTGCTTTGTGCGGAACACTCAATAAGCTGCTTTTCAGCACATTGTGTTTTACAGACACTGTGTGAGAAATGTTGGATTTCGTTCGAAGCGGGTTTTCCATTGTGAAGCAGTTTCACATTCTGAGTTTCTTCCCTATAGCGAACATGTACTTCGTGTTGTAAATGGTGCCAGAAGCTTGGTTTTCAAAGGTAGCTGAAAACTGCGTTGGTGTTGATGTTCTCTCTGGATGTGGAGTTGTCTGCATTTCAAAGGAGCAGCCAGAATCATTACTTTGTGCGGAACACTCAATAAGCTGCTTTTCAGCATATTGTGTTTTATAGACACTGTGTGAGAAATGTTGGATTTCGTTCGAAGCGTGTTTTCCATTGTGAAGCAGTTTCACATTCTGAGTTTCTTCCCTATAGCGAACATGTACTTCGTGTTGTAAATGGTGCCAGAAGCTTGGTTTTCAAAGGTAGCTGAAAACTGCGTTGGTGTTGATGTTCTCGCTGTACGTGGAGTTGTCTGCATTTCAAAGGAGCAGCTAGAACATTACTTTGTGCGGAATACTCAATAAGCTGCATTTCAGCCTATTGTGTTTTTCTCCCTATAGCGAACATATACTTCGTGTTGTAAATGGTGCCAGAAGCTTGGTTTTCAAAGGTAGCTGAAAACTGCGTTGGTGTTGATGTTCTCGCTGTACGTGGAGTTGTCTGCATTTCAAAGGAGCATCCAAAATATTACTTTGTGCGGAACACTCAATGAGCTGCTTTTCAGCACATTGTGTTTTACAGACACTGTGTGAGAATTGTGGGATTTGGTTCGAAGCGGGTTTTCCATTGTGAAGCAGTTTCACATTCTGAGTTTCTTCCCTATAGCGAACATGTACTTCGTGTTGTAAATGGTGCCAGAAGCTTGGGTTTCAAAGGTAGCTGAAAACTGCGTTGGTGTTGATGTTCTCTCTGGATGTGGAGTTGTCTGCATTTCAAAGGAGCAGCTAGAACATTACTTTGTGCGGAATACTCAATAAGCTGCTTTTCAACACATTGCTTTTTATAGACACTGCTTGAGAAATGTTGGATTTCGTTCGAAGCGGGTTTTCCATTGTGAAGCAGTTTCACATTCTTAGTTTCTTCCCTATAGCTGAAAACTGCATTGGTGTTGATGTTCTCGCTGAACGTGGAGTTGTCTGCATTTCAAAGGAGCAGCTAGAACATTACTTTGTGCGGAATACTCAATAAGCTGCGTTTCAGCGTATTGTGTTTTTCTCCCTATAGCGAACATGTACTTCGTGTTGTAAATGGTGCCAGAACCTTGGTTTTCAAAGGTAGCTGAAAACTGCGTTGGTGTTGATGTTGTCTCTGGATGTGGAGTTGTCTGCATTTCAAAGGAGCAGCTAGATCATTACTTTGTGCGGAACACTCAATAAGCTGCTTTTCAGCACATTGTGTTTTACAGACACTGTGTGAGAATTGTGGGATTTCGTTCGAAGCGGGTTTTCCATTGTGAAGCAGTTTCACATTCTGAGTTTCTTCCCTATAGCGAACATGTACTTCGTGCTGTAAATGGTGCCAGAACCTTGGTTTTCAAAGGTAGCTGAAACATTTATTGGTGTTAATGTTCTCTCTGGATGTGGAGTTGTCTGCATTTCAAAGGAGCAGCTAGAACATTACTTTGTGCGGAATACTCAATAAGCTGCTTTTCAACACATTGCTTTTTATAGACACTGCTTGAGAAATGTTGGATTTCGTTCGAAGCGGGTTTTCCATTGTGAAGCAGTTTCACATTCTTAGTTTCTTCCCTATAGCTGAAAACTGCATTGGTGTTGATGTTCTCGCTGAACGTGTAGTTGTCTGCATTTCAAAGGAGCAGCTAGAACATTACTTTGTGCGGAATACTCAATAAGCTGCATTTCAGGTATTGTGTTTTTCTTCCCTATAGCGAACATGTACTTCGTGTTGTAAATGGTGCCAGAACCTTGGTTTTCAAAGGTAGCTGAAAACTGCGTTGGTGTTGATGTTCTCGCTGTACGTGGAGTTGTCTGCATTTCAAAGGAGCAGCTAAAACATTACTTTGTGCGGAATACTCAATAAGCTGCATTTCAGGTATTGTGTTTTTCTTCCCTATAGCTAACAAGTTCTTCGTGATGTAAATGGTGCCAGAACCTTGGTTTTCAAAGGTAGCTGAAAACTGCGTTGGTGTTGATGTTGTCTCTCTCTGGATGTGGAGTTGTCTGCATTTCAAAGGAGCAGCTAGAACATTACTTTTTGCGGAATACTCAATAAGCTGCTTTTCAACACATTGCTTTTTATAGACACTGTGTGAGAAATGTTGGATTTCGTTCGAAGCGGGTTTTCCATTGTGAAGCAGTTTCACATTCTTAGTTTCTTCCCTATAGCTGAAAACTGCATTGGTGTTGATGTTCTCGCTGAACGTGGAGTTGTCTGCATTTCAAAGGAGCAGCTAGAACATTACTTTGTGCGGAATACTCAATAAGCTGCATTTCAGGTATTGTGTTTTTCTTCCCTATAGCGAACATGTACTTCGTGTTGTAAATGGTGCCAGAACCTTGGTTTTCAAAGGTACCTGAAAACTGCGTTGGTGTTCATGTTCTCTCTGGATGTCGAGTTGGCTGCATTTCAAAGGAGCAGCTAGAACATTACTTTGTGCGGAATACTCAATAAGCTGCTTTTCAACACATTGGTTTTTATAGACACTGCTTGAGAAATGTTGGATTTCGTTTGAAGCGGGATTTCAATTGTGAAGCAGTTTCACATTCTTAGTTTCTTCCCTATAGCTGAAAACTGCATTGGTGTTGATGTTCTCGCTGAACGTGGTGTTGTCTGCATTTCAAAGGAGCAGCTAGAACTTTACTTTGTGCTGAAAACTCAATTAGCTGCGTTTCAGCGTATTGTGTTTTTCTCCCTATAGCGAACATGTACTTCGTGTTGTAAATGGTGCCAGAACCTTGGTTTTCAAAGGTAGCTGAAAACTGCGTTGGTGTTGATGTTGTCTCTGGATGTGGAGTTGTCTGCATTTCAAAGGAGCAGCTAGATCATTACTTTGTGCGGAGCACTCAATAAGCTGCTTTTCAGCACATTGTGATTTACAGACACTGTGTAAGAATTGTGGGATTTCGTTCGAAGCGGGTTTTCCATTGTGAAGCAGTTTCACATTCTGAGTTTCTTCCCTATAGTGAACATGTACTTCGTGTTGTAAATGGTGCCAGAACCTTGGTTTTCAAAGGTAGCTGAAACATGTATTGGTGTTAATGTTCTCTCTGGATGTGGAGTTGTCTGCATTTCAAAGGAGCAGCTAGAACATTACTTTGTGCGGAATACTCAATAAGCTGCTTTTCAGGTATTGTGTTTTTCTTCCCTATAGCTAACATATACTTCGTGTTGTAAATGGTGCCAGAAGCTTGGTTTTCAAAGGTAGCTGAAAACTGCGTTGGTGTTGATGTTCTCGCTGAACGTGGAGTTGTCTGCATTTCAAAGGAGCAGCTAGAACATTACTTTGTGCGGAATACTCAATAAGCTGCTTTTCAGCCTATTGTGTTTTTCTCCCTATAGCGAACATGTACTTCGTGTTGTAAATGTTGCCAGAAGCTTGGTTTTCAAAGGTAGCTGAAAGCTGCGTTGGTGTTGATGTTCTCGCTGTACGTGGAGTTGTCTGCATTTCAAAGGAGCAGCCAAAATATTACTTTGTGCGGAATACTCAATAAGCTGCTTTTCAACACATTGGTTTTTATAGACACTGTGTGAGAAATGTTGGATTTCGTTCGAAGCGGGATTTCAATTGTGAAGCAGTTTCACATTCTTAGTTTCTTCCCTATAGCTGAAAACTGCATTGGTGTTGATGTTCTCGCTGAACGTGGTGTTGTCTGCATTTCAAAGGAGCAGCTAGAACATTACTTTGTGCGGAATACTCAATAAGCTGCGTTTCAGCGTATTGTGTTTTTCTCCCTATAGCGAACATGTACTTCGTGTTGTAAATGGTGCCAGAACCTTGGTTTTCAAAGGTAGCTGAAAGCTGCGTTGGTGTTGATGTTCTCGCTGTACGTGGAGTTGTCTGCATTTCAAAGGAGCAGCCAAAATATTACTTTGTGCGGAATACTCAATAAGCTGCATTTCAGGTATTGTGTTTTTCTTCCCTATAGCTAACAAGTTCTTCGTGATGTAAATGGTGCCAGAAGCTTGGTTTTCAAAGGTAGCTGAAAACTGCGTTGGTGTTGATGTTCTCTCTGGATGTGGAGTTGTCTGAATTTCAAAGGAGCAGCTAGAACATTACTTTGTGCGGAATACTCAATAAGCTACTTTTCAACACATTGCTTTTTATAGACACTGTGTGAGAAATGTTGGATTTCGTTCGAAGCGGGATTTCAATTGTGAAGCAGTTTCACATTCTTAGTTTCTTCCCTATAGCTGAAAACTGCATTGGTGTTGATGTTCTCGCTGAACGTGGTGTTGTCTGCATTTCAAAGGAGCAGCTAGAACATTACTTTGTGCGGAATACTCAATAAGCTGCGTTTCAGCGTATTGTGTTTTTCTCCCTATAGCGAACATGTACTTCGTGTTGTAAATGGTGCCAGAACCTTGGTTTTCAAAGGTAGCTGAAAACTGCGTTGGTGTTGATGTTGTCTCTGGATGTGGAGTTGTCTGCATTTCAAAGGAGCAGCTAGATCATTACTTTGTGCGGAACACTCAATAAGCTGCTTTTCAGCACATTGTGTTTTACAGACACTGTGTGAGAATTGTGGGATTTCGTTCGAAGCGGGTTTTCCATTGTGAAGCATTTTCACATTCTGCGTTTCTTCCCTATAGCGAACATGTACTTCGTGTTGTAAATGGTGCCAGAAGCTTGGTTTTCAAAGGTAGCTGAAACATGTATTGGTATTAATGTTCTCTCTGGATGTGGAGTTGTCTGCATTTCAAAGGAGCAGCTAGAACATTACTTTGTGCGGAATACTCAATAAGCTGCTTTTCAACACATTGGTTTTTATAGACACTGTGTGAGAAATGTTGGATTTCGTTCGAAGCGGGATTTCAATTGTGAAGCAGTTTCACATTCTTAGTTTCTTCCCTATAGCTGAAAACTGCATGGTTGTTGATGTTCTCGCTGAACGTGGTGTTGTCTGCATTTCAAAGGAGCAGCTAGAACATTACTTTGTGCGGAATACTCAATAAGCTGCGTTTCAGCGTATTGTGTTTTTCTCCCTATAGCGAACATGTACTTCGTGTTGTAAATGGTGCCAGAACCTTGGTTTTCAAAGGTAGCTGAAAACTGCGTTGGTGTTGATGTTGTCTCTGGATGTGGAGTTGTCTGCATTTCAAAGGAGCAGCTAGATCATTACTTTGTGCGGAACACTCAATAAGCTGCTTTTCAGCACATTGTGTTTTACAGACACTGTGTGAGAATTGTGGGATTTCGTTCGAAGCGGGTTTTCCATTGTGAAGCAGTTTCACATTCTGAGTTTCTTCCCTATAGCGAACATGTACTTCGTGTTGTAAATGGTGCCAAAACCTTGGTTTTCAAAGGTAGCTGAAATATTTATTGGTTTTAATGTTCTCTCTGGATGTGGAGTTGTCTGCATTTCAAAGGAGCAGCTAGAACATTACTTTGTGCGGAATACTCAATAAGCTGCTTTTCAACACATTGCTTTTTATAGACACTGCTTGAGAAATGTTGGATTTCGTTCGAAGCGGGTTTTCCATTGTGAAGCAGTTTCACATTCTGAGTTTCTTCCCTATAGCTGAAAACTGCATTGGTGTTGATGTTCTCGCTGAACGTGGAGTTGTCTGCATTTCAAAGGAGCAGCTAGAACATTACTTTGTGCGGAATACTCAATAAGCTGCATTTCAGCCTATTGTGTTTTTCTCCCTATAGCGAACATGTACTTCGTGTTGTAAATGGTGCCAGAAGCTTGGTTTTCAAAGGTAGCTGAAAACTGCGTTGGTGTTGATGTTCTCGCTGAACGTGGAGTTGTCTGCATTTCAAAGGAGCAGCTAGAACATTACTTTGTGCGGAATACTCAATAAGCTGCATTTCACCCTATTGTGTTTTTCTCCCTATAGCGAACATTTACTTCGTGTTGTAAATGGTGCCAGAACCTTGGTTTTCAAAGGTAGCTGAAAAATGCGTTGGTGTTGATGTTCTCGCTGAACGTGGAGTTGTCTGCATTTCAAAGGAGCAGCTAAAACATTACTTTGTGCGGAATACTCAATAAGCTGCTTTTCAGGTATTGTGTTTTTCTTCCCTATAGCTAACAAGTTCTTTGTGGTGTAAATGGTGCCAGAACTTTGGTTTTCAAAGGTACCTGAAAACTGCGTTCGTGTTCATGTTCTCTCTGGATGTGGAGTTGTCTGCATTTCAAAGGAGCAGCTAGATCATTACTTTGTGCGGAACACTCAATAAGCTGCTTTTCAGCACATTGTGTTTTACAGACACTGTGTGAGAATTGTGGGATTTCGTTCGAAGCGGGCTTTCCATTGTGAAGCAGTTTCACATTCTGAGTTTCTTCCCTATAGCGAACATGTACTTCGTGTTGTGAATGGTGCCAGAACCTTGGTTTTCAAAGGTAGCTGAAACATGTATTGGTGTTAATGTTCTCTCTGGATGTGGAGTTGTCTGCATTTCAAAGGAGCAGCTAGAACATTACTTTGTGCGGAATACTCAATAAGCTGCTTTTCAGGTATTGTGTTTTTCTTCCCTATAGCTAACATATACTTCGTGTTGTAAATGGTGCCATAAGCTTGGTTTTCAAAGGTAGCTGAAAACTGCGTTGGTGTTGATGTTCTCGCTGAACGTGGAGTTGTCTGCATTTCAAAGGAGCAGCTAGAACATTACTTTGTGCGGAATACTCAATAAGCTGCTTTTCAGCCTATTGTGTTTTTCTCCCTATAGCGAACATGTACTTCGTGTTGTAAACGGTGCCAGAAGCTTGGTTTTCAAAGGTAGCTGAAAGCTGCGTTGGTGTTGATGTTCTCGCTGTACGTGGAGTTGTCTGCATTTCAAAGGAGCAGCCAAAATATTACTTTGTGCGGAATACTCAATAAGCTGCATTTCAGGTATTGTGTTTTTCTTCCCTATAGCTAACAAGTTCTTCGTGATGTAAATGGTGCCAGAACCTTGGTTTTCAAAGGTAGCTGAAACATGTATTGGTGTTAATGTTCTCTCTGGATGTGGAGTTGTCTGCATTTCAAAGGAGCAGCTAGAACATTACTTTGTGCGGAATACTCAATAAGCTGCTTTTCAACACATTGGTTTTTATAGACACTGCTTGAGAAATGTTGGATTTCGTTCGAAGCGGGATTTCAATTGTGAAGCAGTTTCACATTCTTAGTTTCTTCCCTATAGCTGAAAACTGCATTGGTGTTGATGTTCTCGCTGAACGTGTTGTTGTCTGCATTTCAAAGGAGCAGCTAGAACATTATTTGTGTGGAATACTCAATAAGCTGCGTTTCAGCGTATTGTGTTTTTCTCCCTATAGCGAACATGTACTTCGTGTTGTAAATGGTGCCAGAAGCTTGGTTTTCAAAGGTAGCTGAAAACTGCGTTGGTGTTGATGTTGTCTCTGGATGTGGAGTTGTCTGCATTTCAAAGGAGCAGCTAGATCATTACTTTGTGCGGAACAATCAATAAGCTGCTTTTCAGCACATTGTGTTTTACAGACACTGTGTGAGAAATGTTGGATTTCGTTCGAAGCGGGTTTTCCATTGTGAAGCAGTTTCACATTCTGAGTTTCTTCCCTATAGCGAACATGTACTTCGTGTTGTAAATGGTGCCAGAACCTTGGTTTTCAAAGGTAGCTGAAACATGTATTGGTGTTAATGTTCTCTCTGGATGTGGAGTTGTCTGCATTTCAAAGGAGCAGCTCGAACATTACTTTGTGCGGAATACTCAATAAGCTGCTTTTCAACACATTGGTTTTTATAGACACTGTGTGAGAAATGTTGGATTTCGTTCGAAGCGGGATTTCAATTGAGAAGCAGTTTCACATTCTGAGTTTCTTCCCTATTTCTGAAAACTGCATTGATGTTGATGTTCTCGCTGAACGTGGTGTTGTCTGCATTTCAAAGGAGCAGCTAGAACATTACTTTGTGCGGAATACTCAATAAGCTGCTTTTCAACACATTGCTTTTTATAGACACTGCTTGAGAAATGTAGGATTTCGTTCGAAGCGGGTTTTCCATTGTGAAGCAGTTTCACATTCTGAGTTTCTTCCCTATTTCTGAAAACTGCATTGGTGTCGATGTTTTCACTGAACGTGGAGTTGTCTGCATTTCAAAGGAGCAGCCTGAACATTACTTTGTGCGGAATACTCAAAAAGCTGCGTTTCAGCGTATTGTGTTTTTCTCCCTATAGCGAACATGTATTTCGTGTTGTAATTGTTGCCAGAACCTTGGTTTTCAAAGGTAGCTGAAAACTGCGTTGGTGTTGATGTTCTCTCTGAATTTGGAGTTGTCTGCATTTCAAAGGAGCAGCTAGATCATTACTTTGTGCGGAACACACAATAAGCTGCATTTCAGCGTATTGTGTGTTTCTTCCCTATAGCTAACATATACTTCGTGTTGTAAATGGTGCCAGAAGCTTGGTTTTCAAAGGTAGCTGAAAACTGCGTTGGTTTTGTGTTCTCGCTGAACGTGGAGTTGTCTGCATTTCAAAGGAGCAGCTAGAACATTACTTTGTGCGGAATACTCAATAAGCTGCTTTTCAGCCTATTGTGTTTTTCTCCCTATAGCGAACATGTACTTCGTGTTGTAAACGGTGCCAGAAGCTTGGTTTTCAAAGGTAGCTGAAAGCTGCGTTGGTGTTGATGTTCTCGCTGTACGTGGAGTTGTCTGCATTTCAAAGGAGCATCCAAAATATTACTTTGTGCGGAACACTCAATAAGCTGCTTTTCAGCACATTGTGTTTTACAGACACTGTGTGAGAATTGTGGGATTTCGTTCGAAGCGGGTTTTCCATTGTGAAGCAGTTTCACATTCTGAGTTTCTTCCCTATAGCGAACATGTACTTCGTGTTGTAAATGGTGCCAGAAGCTTGGTTTTCAAAGGTAGCTGAAAACTGCGTTGGTGTTGATGTTGTCTCTGGATGTGGAGTTGTCTGCATTTCAAAGGAGCAGCTAGATCATTGCTTTGTGCGGAACACTCAATAAGCTGCTTTTCAGCACATTGTGTTTTACAGACACTGTGTGAGAAATGTTGGATTTCGTTCGAAGCGGGTTTTCCATTGTGAAGCAGTTTCACATTCTGAGTTTCTTCCCTATAGCGAACATGTACTTCGTGTTGTAAATGGTGCCAGAAGCTTGGTTTTCAAAGGTACCTGAAAACTGCGTTGGTGTTGATGTTGTCTCTGGATGTGGAGTTGTCTGCATTTCAAAGGAGCAGCTAGATCATTGCTTTGTGCGGAACACTCAATAAGCTGCTTTTCAGCACATTGTGTTTTACAGACACTGTGTGAGAAATGTTGGATTTCGTTCGAAGCGGGTTTTCCATTGTGAAGCAGTTTCACATTCTGAGTTTCTTCCCTATAGCGAACATGTACTTCGTGTTGTAAATGGTGCCAGAAGCTTGGTTTTCAAAGGTACCTGAAAACTGCGTTGGTGTTGATGTTGTCTCTGGATGAGGAGTTGTCTGCATTTCAAAGGAGCAGCTAGAACATTACTTTGTGCGGAATACTCAATAAGCTGCATTTCAGCCTATTGTGTTTTTCTTCCCAAGAGCAAACATGTACTTCGTGTTGTAAATGGTGCCAGAACCTTGGTTTTCAAAGGTAGCTGAAAACTGCGTTGGTGTTGATGTTCTCGCTGTACGTGGAGTTGTCTGCATTTCAAAGGAGCAGCTAGAACATTATTTTGTGCGGAATACTCAATAAGCTGCATTTCAGGTATTGTGTTTTTCTTCCCTATAGCTAACAAGTTCTTCGTGGTGTAAATGGTGCCAGAACCTTGGTTTTCAAAGGTACCTGAAAACTGCGTTGGTGTTGATGTTCGCTCTGGATGTGGAGTTGTCTGCATTTCAAAGGAGCAGCTAGAACATTACTTTGTGCGGAATACTCAATAAGCTGCTTTTCAACACATTGCTTTTTATAGACACTGTGTGAGAAATGTTGGATTTCGTTCGAAGCGGGATTTCAATTGAGAAGCAGTTTCACATTCTGAGTTTCTTCCCTATTTCTGAAAACTGCATTGGTGTTGATGTTCTCGCTGAACGTGGTGTTGTCTGCATTTCAAAGGAGCAGCTAGAACATTACTTTGTGCGGAATACTCAATAAGCTGCTTTTCAACACATTGCTTTTTATAGACACTGCTTGAGAAATGTTGGATTTCGTTCGAAGCGGGTTTTCCATTGTGAAGCAGTTTCACATTCTGAGTTTCTTCCCTATTTCTGAAAACTGCATTGGTGTCGATGTTTTCACTGAACGTGGAGTTGTCTGCATTTCAAAGGAGCAGCTAGAACATTACTTTGTGCGGAATACTCAAAAAGCTGCGTTTCAGCGTATTGTGTTTTTCTCCCTATAGCGAACATGTATTTCGTGTTGTAATTGTTGCCAGAACCTTGGTTTTCAAAGGTAGCTGAAAACTGCGTTGGTGTTGATGTTCTCTCTGAATTTGGAGTTGTCTGCATTTCAAAGGAGCAGCTAGATCATTACTTTGTGCGGAACACACAATAAGCTGCATTTCAGCGTATTGTGTGTTTCTTCCCTATAGCTAACATATACTTCGTGTTGTAAATGGTGCCAGAAGCTTGGTTTTCAAAGGTAGCTGAAAACTGCGTTGGTTTTGTGTTCTCGCTGAACGTGGAGTTGTCTGCATTTCAAAGGAGCAGCTAGAACATTACTTTGTGCGGAATACTCAATAAGCTGCTTTTCAGCCTATTGTGTTTTTCTCCCTATAGCGAACATGTACTTCGTGTTGTAAATGGTGCCAGAAGCTTGGTTTTCAAAGGTAGCTGAAAGCTGCGTTGGTGTTGATGTTCTCGCTGTACGTGGAGTTGTCTGCATTTCAAAGGAGCATCCAAAATATTACTTTGTGCGGAACACTCAATAAGCTGCTTTTCAGCACATTGTGTTTTACAGACACTGTGTGAGAATTGTGGGATTTCGTTCGAAGCGGGTTTTCCATTGTGAAGCAGTTTCACATTCTGAGTTTCTTCCCTATAGCGAACATGTACTTCGTGTTGTAAATGGTGCCAGAAGCTTGGTTTTCAAAGGTACCTGAAAACTGCGTTGGTGTTGATGTTGTCTCTGGATGTGGAGTTGTCTGCATTTCAAAGGAGCAGCTAGATCATTGCTTTGTGCGGAACACTCAATAAGCTGCTTTTCAGCACATTGTGTTTTACAGACACTGTGTGAGAAATGTTGGATTTCGTTCGAAGCGGGTTTTCCATTGTGAAGCAGTTTCACATTCTGAGTTTCTTCCCTATAGCGAACATGTACTTCGTGTTGTAAATGGTGCCAGAAGCTTGGTTTTCAAAGGTACCTGAAAACTGCGTTGGTGTTGATGTTGTCTCTGGATGTGGAGTTGTCTGCATTTCAAAGGAGCATCCAAAATATTACTTTGTGCGGAACACTCAATAAGCTGCTTTTCAGCACATTGTGTTTTACAGACACTGTGTGAGAAATGTTGGATTTCGTTCGAAGCGGGTTTTCCATTGTGAAGCAGTTTCACATTCTGAGTTTCTTCCCTATAGCGAACATGTACTTCGTGTTGTAAATGGTGCCAGAAGCTTGGTTTTCAAAGGTACCTGAAAACTGCGTTGGTGTTGATGTTGTCTCTGGATGAGGAGTTGTCTGCATTTCAAAGGAGCAGCTAGAACATTACTTTGTGCGGAATACTCAATAAGCTGCATTTCAGCCTATTGTGTTTTTCTTCCCAAGAGCAAACATGTACTTCGTGTTGTAAATGGTGCCAGAACCTTGGTTTTCAAAGGTAGCTGAAAACTGTGTTGGTGTTGATGTTCTCGCTGTACGTGGAGTTGTCTGCATTTCAAAGGAGCAGCTAGAACATTACTTTGTGCGGAATACTCAATAAGCTGCTTTTCAACACATTGCTTTTTATAGACACTGTGTGAGAAATGTTGGATTTCGTTCGAAGCGGGTTTTCCATTGTGAAGCAGTTTCACATTCTGAGTTTCTTCCTTGTAGCGAACATGTACTTCGTGTTGTAAATGGTGCCAGAAGCTTGGTTTTCAAAGGTACCTGAAAACTGCGTTGGTGTTGATGTTCTCTCTGAATTTGGAGTTGTCTGCATTTCAAAGGAGCAGCTAGAACATTACTTTGTGCGGAATACTCAATAAGCTGCATTTCAGACTATTGTGTTTTTCTCCCTCTAGCGAACATGTACTTCGTGTTGTAAATGGTGCCAGAAGCTTGGTTTTCAAAGGTAGCTGAAAACTGCGTTGGTGTTGATGTTCTCGCTGAACGTGGAGTTGTCTGCATTTCAAAGGAGCAGCTAGAACATTACTTTGTGCGGAATACTCAATAAGCTGCATTTCAGCCTATTGTGTTTTTCTCCCTATAGCGAACATGTACTTCGTGTTGTAAATGGTGCCAGAAGCTTGGTTTTCAAAGGTAGCTGAAAACTGCGTTGGTGTTGATGTTCTCGCTGAACGTGGAGTTGTCTGCATTTCAAAGGAGCAGCTAAAACATTACTTTGTGCGGAATACTCAATAAGCTGCTTTTCAGCACATTGTGTTTTACAGACACTGTGTGAGAATTGTGGGATTTCGTTCGAAGCGGGTTTTCCATTGTGAAGCAGTTTCACATTCTGAGTTTCTTCCCTATAGCGAACATGTACTTCGTGTTGTAAATGGTGCCAGAACCTTGGTTTTCAAAGGTAGCTGAAACATGTATTGGTGTTAATGTTCTCTCTGGATGTGGAGTTGTCTGCATTTCAAAGGAGCAGCTAGAACATTACTTTGTGCGGAATACTCAATAAGCTGCTTTTCAACACATTGTGTTTTACAGACACTGTGTGAGAAATGTTGGATTTCGTTCGAAGCGGGTTTTCCATTGTGAAGCAGTTTCACATTCTGAGTTTCTTCCCTATAGCGAACATGTACTTCGTGTTGTAAATGGTGCCAGAAGCTTGGTTTTCAAAGGTACCTGAAAACTGCGTTGGTGTTGATGTTGTCTCTGGATGAGGAGTTGTCTGCATTTCAAAGGAGCAGCTAGAACATTACTTTGTGCGGAATACTCAATAAGCTGCATTTCAGCCTATTGTGTTTTTCTTCCCAAGAGCAAACATGTACTTCGTGTTGTAAATGGTGCCAGAACCTTGGTTTTCAAAGGTAGCTGAAAACTGTGTTGGTGTTGATGTTCTCGCTGTACGTGGAGTTGTCTGCATTTCAAAGGAGCAGCTAGAACATTATTTTGTGCGGAATACTCAATAAGCTGCTTTCAGATTGGTTTTTTCCTAAGCTAACAGTTCTTGTGGTGTAATGTGCAGAACTTGGTTTCAAGACTGAAACTGCGTTGGTTGATGTTCGCTGGATGTGGAGTTGTCTGCATTCAAGGAGCAGCTAGA
Source organism: Ochotona curzoniae (assembly GCF_017591425.1). NCBI lineage: Eukaryota > Metazoa > Chordata > Mammalia > Lagomorpha > Ochotonidae > Ochotona > Ochotona curzoniae. Next base: position 126,172 of record NW_024466303.1, on the reverse strand, counting down.
CATTACTTGTGCGGAATACTCATAAGCTGCAACATGTTTGACACGTGAGTGGATTCGTCGAGGTTTCATTGACTTCACACTATGTAGCGAACATGTACTTCGTGTTGTAAATGGTGCCAGAAGCTTGGTTTTCAAAGGTAGCTGAAAACTGCGTTGGTGTTGATGTTCTCGCTGAATTTGGAGTTGTCTGCATTTCAAAGGAGCAGCTAGAACATTACTTTGTGCGGAATACTCAATAAGCTGCATTTCAGACTATTGTGTTTTTCTCCCTCTAGCGAACATGTACTTCGTGTTGTAAATGGTGCCAGAAGCTTGGTTTTCAAAGGTAGCTGAAAACTGCGTTGGTGTTGATGTTCTCGCTGAACGTGGAGTTGTCTGCATTTCAAAGGAGCAGCTAGAACATTACTTTGTGCGGAATACTCAATAAGCTGCATTTCACACTATTGTGTTTTTCTCCCTATAGCGAACATGTACTTCGTGTTGTAAATGGTGCCAGAAGCTTGGTTTTCAAAGGTAGCTGAAAACTGCGTTGGTGTTGATGTTCTCGCTGAACGTGGAGTTGTCTGCATTTCAAAGGAGCAGCTAAAACATTACTTTGTGCGGAATACTCAATAAGCTGCTTTTCAGCACATTGTGTTTTACAGACACTGTGTGAGAATTGTGGGATTTCGTTCGAAGCGGGTTTTCCATTGTGAAGCAGTTTCACATTCTGAGTTTCTTCCCTATAGCGAACATGTACTTCGTGTTGTAAATGGTGCCAGAAGCTTGGTTTTCAAAGGTACCTGAAAACTGCGTTGGTGTTGATGTTGTCTCTGGATGAGGAGTTGTCTGCATTTCAAAGGAGCAGCTAGAACATTACTTTGTGCGGAATACTCAATAAGCTGCATTTCAGCCTATTGTGTTTTTCTTCCCAAGAGCAAACATGTACTTCGTGTTGTAAATGGTGCCAGAACCTTGGTTTTCAAAGGTAGCTGAAAACTGCGTTGGTGTTGATGTTCTCGCTGTACGTGGAGTTGTCTGCATTTCAAAGGAGCAGCTAGAACATTATTTTGTGCGGAATACTCAATAAGCTGCATTTCAGGTATTGTGTTTTTCTTCCCTATAGCTAACAAGTTCTTCGTGGTGTAAATGGTGCCAGAACCTTGGTTTTCAAAGGTACCTGAAAACTGCGTTGGTGTTGATGTTCGCTCTGGATGTGGAGTTGTCTGCATTTCAAAGGAGCAGCTAGAACATTACTTTGTGCGGAATACTCAATAAGCTGCTTTTCAACACATTGCTTTTTATAGACACTGTGTGAGAAATGTTGGATTTCGTTCGAAGCGGGTTTTCCATTGTGAAGCAGTTTCACATTCTGAGTTTCTTCCCTATAGCGAACATGTACTTCGTGTTGTAAATGGTGCCAGAACCTTGGTTTTCAAAGGTAGCTGAAACATGTATGGTGTTAATGTTCTCTCTGGATGTGGAGTTGTCTGCATTTCAAAGGAGCAGCTAGAACATTACTTTGTGCGGAATACTCAATAAGCTGCATTTCAGACTATTGTGTTTTTCTCCCTATAGCGAACATGTACTTCGTGTTGTAAATGGTGCCAGAAGCTTGGTTTTCAAAGGTAGCTGAAAACTGCGTTGGTGTTGATGTTCTCGCTGAACGTGGAGTTGTCTGCATTTCAAAGGAGCAGCTAGAACATTACTTTGTGCGGAATACTCAATAAGCTGCATTTCAGCCTATTGTGTTTTTCTCCCTATAGCGAACATGTACTTCGTGTTGTAAACGGTGCCAGAAGCTTGGTTTTCAAAGGTAGCTGAAAGCTGCGTTGGTGTTGATGTTCTCGCTGTACGTGGAGTTGTCTGCATTTCAAAGGAGCAGCCAAAATATTACTTTGTGCGGAACACTCAATAAGCTGCTTTTCAGCACATTGTGTTTTACAGACACTGTGTGAGAATTGTGGGATTTCGTTCGAAGCGGGTTTTCCATTGTGAAGCAGTTTCACATTCTGAGTTTCTTCCCTATAGCGAACATGTACTTCGTGTTGTAAATGGTGCCAGAACCTTGGTTTTCAAAGGTAGCTGAAAACTGCGTTGGTGTTGATGTTGTCTCTGGATGTGGAGTTGTCTGCATTTCAAAGGAGCAGCTAGATCATTACTTTGTGCGGAACACTCAATAAGCTGCTTTTCAGCACATTGTGTTTTACAGACACTGTGTGAGAAATGTTGGATTTCGTTCGAAGCGGGTTTTCCATTGTGAAGCAGTTTCACATTCTGAGTTTCTTCCCTATAGCGAACATGTACTTCGTGTTGTAAATGGTGCCAGAAGCTTGGTTTTCAAAGGTACCTGAAAACTGCGTTGGTGTTGATGTTGTCTCTGGATGAGGAGTTGTCTGCATTTCAAAGGAGCAGCTAGAACATTACTTTGTGCGGAATACTCAATAAGCTGCATTTCAGCCTATTGTGTTTTTCTTCCCAAGAGCAAACATGTACTTCGTGTTGTAAATGGTGCCAGAACCTTGGTTTTCAAAGGTAGCTGAAAACTGCGTTGGTGTTGATGTTCTCGCTGTACGTGGAGTTGTCTGCATTTCAAAGGAGCAGCTAGAACATTATTTTGTGCGGAATACTCAATAAGCTGCATTTCAGGTATTGTGTTTTTCTTCCCTATAGCTAACAAGTTCTTCGTGGTGTAAATGGTGCCAGAACCTTGGTTTTCAAAGGTACCTGAAAACTGCGTTGGTGTTGATGTTCGCTCTGGATGTGGAGTTGTCTGCATTTCAAAGGAGCAGCTAGAACATTACTTTGTGCGGAATACTCAATAAGCTGCTTTTCAACACATTGCTTTTTATAGACACTGTGTGAGAAATGTTGGATTTCGTTCGAAGCGGGTTTTCCATTGTGAAGCAGTTTCACATTCTGAGTTTCTTCCTTATAGCGAACATGTACTTCGTGTTGTAAATGGTGCCAGAAGCTTGGTTTTCAAAGGTAGCTGAAAACTGCGTTGGTGTTGATGTTCTCGCTGAATGTGGAGTTGTCTGCATTTCAAAGGAGCAGCTAGAACATTACTTTGTGCGGAATACTCAATAAGCTGCATTTCAGACTATTGTGTTTTTCTCCCTATAGCGAACATGTACTTCGTGTTGTAAATGGTGCCAGAAGCTTGGTTTTCAAAGGTAGCTGAAAACTGCGTTGGTGTTGATGTTCTCGCTGAACGTGGAGTTGTCTGCATTTCAAAGGAGCAGCTAGAACATTACTTTGTGCGGAATACTCAATAAGCTGCATTTCAGCTATTGTGTTTTTCTCCCTATAGCGAACATGTACTTCGTGTTGTAAATGGTGCCAGAAGCTTGGTTTTCAAAGGTAGCTGAAAACTGCGTTGGTGTTGATGTTCTCGCTGAACGTGGAGTTGTCTGCATTTCAAAGGAGCAGCTAAAACATTACTTTGTGCGGAATACTCAATAAGCTGCTTTTCAGCACATTGTGTTTTACAGACACTGTGTGAGAATTGTGGGATTTCGTTCGAAGCGGGTTTTCCATTGTGAAGCAGTTTCACATTCTGAGTTTCTTCCCTATAGCGAACATGTACTTCGTGTTGTAAATGGTGCCAGAAGCTTGGTTTTCAAAGGTAGCTGAAAACTGCGTTGGTGTTGATGTTGTCTCTGGATGTGGAGTTGTCTGCATTTCAAAGGAGCAGCTAGAACATTACTTTGTGCGGAATACTCAATAAGCTGCTTTTCAGCACATTGTGTTTTATAGACACTGTGTGAGAAATGTTGGATTTCGTTCGAAGCGGGTTTTCCATTGTGAAGCAGTTTCACATTCTGAGTTTCTTCCTATAGCGAGCATGTAATTCGTGTTGTAAAGGGTGCCAGAAGCTTGGTTTTCAAAGGTACCTGAAAACTGCGTTGGTGTTGATGTTGTCTCTGGATGTGGAGATGTCTGCATTTCAAAGGAGCAGCTAGAACTTTAGTTTGTGCGGAATACTCAATAAGCTGCATTTCAGCGTATTGTGTTTTTCTCCCTATAGCAAACATGTACTTCGTGTTGTAAATGGTGCCAGAACCTTGGTTTTCAAAGGTAGCTGAAAACTGCGTTGGTGTTGATGTTCTCGCTGTACGTGGAGTTGTCTGCATTTCAAAGGAGCAGCTAGAACATTACTTTGTGCGGAATACTCAATAAGCTGCATTTCAGGTATTGTGTTTTTCTTCCCTATAGCTAACAAGTTCTTCGTGGTGTAAATGGTGCCAGAACCTTGGTTTTCAAAGGTACCTGAAAACTGCGTTGGTGTTCATGTTCTCTCTGGATGTGGAGTTGTCTGCATTTCAAAGGAGCAGCTAGAACATTACTTTGTGCGGAATACTCAATAAGCTGCTTTTCAACACATTGCTTTTTATAGACACTGTGTGAGAAATGTTGGATTTCGTTCGAAGCGGGTTTTCCATTGTGAAGCAGTTTCACATTCTGAGTTTCTTCCTTATAGCGAACATGTACTTCGTGTTGTAAATGGTGCCAGAACCTTGGTTTTCAAAGGTAGCTGAAACATGTATTGGTGTTAATGTTCTCTCTGGATGTGGAGTTGTCTGCATTTCAAAGGAGCAGCTAGAACATTACTTTGTGCGGAATACTCAATAAGCTGCATTTCAGACTATTGTGTTTTTCTCCCTATAGCGAACATGTACTTCGTGTTGTAAATGGTGCCAGAAGCTTGGTTTTCAAAGGTAGCTGAAAACTGCGTTGGTGTTGATGTTCTCGCTGAACGTGGAGTTGTCTGCATTTCAAAGGAGCAGCTAGAACATTACTTTGTGCGGAATACTCAATAAGCTGCATTTCAGCCTATTGTGTTTTTCTCCCTATAGCGAACATGTACTTCGTGTTGTAAATGGTGCCAGAACCTTGGTTTTCAAAGGTAGCTGAAAACTGCGTTGGTGTTGATGTTCTCGCTGGATGTGGAGTTGTCTGCATTTCAAAGGAGCAGCTAGAACATTACTTTGTGCGGAATACTCAATAAGCTGCATTTCAGGGCATTGTGTTTTTCTTCCCTACAGCGAACATGTACTTCGTGTTGTAAATGGTGCCATAAGCTTGGTTTTCAAAGGTAGCTGAAAACTGCGTTGGTGTTGATGTTCTCGCTGAACGTGGAGTTGTCTGCATTTCAAAGGAGCAGCTAGAACATTACTTTGTGCGGAATACTCAATAAGCTGCTTTTCAGCCTATTGTGTTTTTCTCCCTATAGCGAACATGTACTTCGTGTTGTAAACGGTGCCAGAAGCTTGGTTTTCAAAGGTAGCTGAAAGCTGCGTTGGTGTTGATGTTCTCGCTGTACGTGGAGTTGTCTGCATTTCAAAGGAGCAGCCAAAATATTACTTTGTGCGGAATACTCAATAAGCTGCATTTCAGGTATTGTGTTTTTCTTCCCTATAGCTAACAAGTTCTTCGTGATGTAAATGGTGCCAGAACCTTGGTTTTCAAAGGTAGCTGAACACTGCGTTGGTGTTGATGTTGTCTCTGGATGTGGAGTTGTCTGCATTTCAAAGGAGCAGCTAGAACATTACTTTGTGCGGAATACTCAATAAGCTGCTTTTCAACACATTGGTTTTTATAGACACTGCTTGAGAAATGTTGGATTTCGTTCGAAGCGGGATTTCAATTGTGAAGCAGTTTCACATTCTTAGTTTCTTCCCTATAGCTGAAAACTGCATTGGTGTTGATGTTCTCGCTGAACGTGGTGTTGTCTGCATTTCAAAGGAGCAGCTAGAACATTACTTTGTGCGGAATACTCAATAAGCTGCGTTTCAGCGTATTGTGTTTTTCTCCCTATAGCGAACATGTACTTCGTGTTGTAAATGGTGCCAGAACCTTGGTTTTCAAAGGTAGCTGAAAACTGCGTTGGTGTTGATGTTGTCTCTGGATGTGGAGTTGTCTGCATTTCAAAGGAGCAGCTAGATCATTACTTTGTGCGGAACACTCAATAAGCTGCTTTTCAGCACATTGTGTTTTACAGACACTGTGTGAGAATTGTGGGATTTCGTTCGAAGCGGGTTTTCCATTGTGAAGCAGTTTCACATTCTGAGTTTCTTCCCTATAGCGAACATGTACTTCGTGTTGTAAATGGTGCCAGAACCTTGGTTTTCAAAGGTAGCTGAAACATGTATTGGTGTTAATGTTCTCTCTGGATGTGGAGTTGTCTGCATTTCAAAGGAGCAGCTAGAACATTACTTTGTGCGGAATACTCAATAAGCTGCTTTTCAACACATTGGTTTTTATAGACACTGTGTGAGAAATGTTGGATTTCGTTCGAAGCGGGATTTCAATTGTGAAGCAGTTTCACATTCTTAGTTTCTTCCCTATAGCTGAAAACTGCATTGGTGTTGATGTTCTCGCTGAACGTGGTGTTGTCTGCATTTCAAAGGAGCAGCTAGAACATTACTTTGTGCGGAATACTCAATAAGCTGCGTTTCAGCGTATTGTGTTTTTCTCCCTATAGCGAACATGTACTTCGTGTTGTAAATGGTGCCAGAACCTTGGTTTTCAAAGGTAGCTGAAAACTGCGTTGGTGTTGATGTTGTCTCTGGATGTGGAGTTGTCTGCATTTCAAAGGAGCAGCTAGATCATTACTTTGTGCGGAACACTCAATAAGCTGCTTTTCAGCACATTGTGTTTTACAGACACTGTGTGAGAATTGTGGGATTTCGTTCGAAGCGGGTTTTCCATTGTGAAGCATTTTCACATTCTGCGTTTCTTCCCTATAGCGAACATGTACTTCGTGTTGTAAATGGTGCCAAAACCTTGGTTTTCAAAGGTAGCTGAAACATTTATTGGTGTTAATGTTCTCTCTGGATGTGGAGTTGTCTGCATTTCAAAGGAGCAGCTAGAACATTACTTTGTGCGGAATACTCAATAAGCTGCTTTTCAACACATTGCTTTTTATAGACACTGCTTGAGAAATGTTGGATTTCGTTCGAAGCGGGTTTTCCATTGTGAAGCAGTTTCACATTCTGAGTTTCTTCCCTATTTCTGAAAACTGCATTGGTGTCGATGTTTTCACTGAACGTGGAGTTGTCTGCATTTCAAAGGAGCAGCTAGAACATTACTTTGTGCGGAATACTCAATAAGCTGCGTTTCAGCGTATTGTGTTTTTCTCCCTATAGCGAACATGTACTTCGTGTTGTAAATGTTGCCAGAACCTTGGTTTTCAAAGGTAGCTGAAAACTGCGTTGGTGTTGATGTTCTCTCTGAATGTGGAGTTGTCTGCATTTCAAAGGAGCAGCTAGATCATTACTTTGTGCGGAACACACAATAAGCTGCACTTCAGCGTATTGTGTGTTTCTTCCCATGTTAAAAATAGGGAAGAAAACCACAATACCTGAAATGCAGCTAATTGAGTATTCCGCACAAAGTAATGTTCTAGCTGCTCCTTTGAAATGCAGACAACTCCACGTTCAGCGAGAATATCAACGCCAACGCAGTTTTCAGCTACCTTTGAAAACCAAGGTTCTGGCACCATTTACAACACTAAGTACATCTTCGCTATAGGGAAGAAACTAAGAATGTGAAACTGCTTCACAATGGAAAACCCGCTTCGAACGAAATCCAACATTTCTCACACAGTGTCTATAAAACACAATGTGCTTAAAAGCAGCTTATTGAGTGTTCCGCACAAAGTAATGATCTAGCTGCTCCTTTGAAATGCAGACAACTCCACATCCAGAGAGAACATCAACACCAACGCAGTTTTCAGCTACCTTTGAAAACCAAGCTTCTGGCACCATTTACAACACGAAGTACATGTTCGCTGTAGGGAAGAAAAACACAATACCTGAAATGCAGCTTATTGAGTATTCCGCACAAAGTAATGTTCTAGCTGCTCCTTTAAAATGCAGACAACTCCACATCCAGAGAGAACATTAACACCAACGCAGTTTTCAGCTACCTTTGAAAACCAAGGTTCTGGCACCATTTACAACACGAAGTACATGTTCGTTATAGGGAAGAATCTCAGAATGTGAAACTGCTTCACAATGGAAAACCCGCTTTGAACGAAATTCCACAATTCTCACACAGTATCAGTAAAACACAATGTGCTGAAAAGCAGCTTATTGAGTGTTCCGCACAAAGTAATGATTTAGCTGCTCCTTTGAAATGCAGACAACTCCACATCCAGAGACAGCATCAACACCAACGCAGTTTTCAGGTACCTTTGAAAACCAAGCTTCTGGCACCATTTACAACACGAAGTACATGTTCACTATAGGGAGAAAAACTCAATAGGCTGAAATGCAGCTTATTGAGTATTCCGCACAAAGTAATGTTCTAGCTGCTCCTTTGAAATGCAGACAACTCCACGTTCAGCGAGAACATCAACACCAATGCAGTTTTCAGCTACCTTTGAAAACCAAGCTTCTGGCACCATTTACAACACGAAGTACATGATCGCTATAGGGAAGAAAAACACAATACCTGCAATGCAGCTTATTGAGTATTCCGCACAAAGTAATGTTCTAGCTGCTCCTTTGAAATGCAGACAACTCCACATCCAGAGAGAACATCAACGCCAACGCAGTTTTCAGCTACCTTTGAAAACCAAGCTTCTGGCACCATTTACAACACGAAGTACATGTTCGCTGTAGGGAAGAAAAACACAATGCCCTGAAATGCAGCTAATTGAGTATTCCGCACAAAGTAATGATCTAGCTGCTCCTTTGAAATGCAGACAACTCCACGTTCAGTGAGATAATCAGCGCCAACACAGTTTTCAGCTACCTTTGAAAACCAAGGTTCTGGCACCATTTACAACACTAAGTACATCTTCGCTATAGGGAAGAAACTAAGAATGTGAAACTGCTTCACAATGGAAAACCCGCTTCGAACGAAATCCAACATTGCTCACACAGTGTCTATAAAACACAATGTGCTTAAAAGCAGCTTATTGAGTGTTCCGCACAAAGTAATGATCTAGCTGCTCCTTTGAAATGCAGACAACTCCACATCCAGAGAGAACATCAACACCAACGCAGTTTTCAGCTACCTTTGAAAACCAAGCTTCTGGCAACATTTACAACACGAAGTACATGTTCGCTGTAGGGAAGAAAAACACAATACCTGCAAGGCAGCTTATTGAGTATTCCGCACAAAGTAATGTTCTAGCTGCTCCTTTGAAATGCAGACAACTCCACATCCAGAGAGAACATCAACACCAACGCAGTTTTCAGCTACCTTTGAAAACCAAGGTTCTGGCACCATTTACAACACGAAGTACATGTTCGCTATAGGGAAGGAACTCAGAATGTGAAACTCCTTCACAATGGAAAACCCGCTTCGAACGAAATCCCACAATTCTCACACAGTGTCTGTAAAACACAACGTGCTGAAAAGCAGCTTATTGAGTGTTCCGCACAAAGTAATGTTCTAGCTGCTCCTTTGAAATGCAGACAACTCCACGTTCAGCGAGAACATCAACACCAACGCAGTTTTCAGAAATAGGGAAGAAACTAAGAATGTGAAACTGCTTCACAATTGAAAACCCGCTTCGAACGAAATCCAACATTTCTCAAGCACTGTCTAGAAAAATCAATGTGTTGAAAAGCAGCTTATTGAGTATTCCGCACAAAGTAATGATCTAGCTGCTCCTTTGAAATGCAGACAACTCCACATCCAGAGACAACATCAACACCAACGCAGTTTTCAGCTACCTTTGAAAACCAAGCTTCTGGCACCATTTACAACACGAAGTACATGTTCGATATAGGGAGAAAAACACAATAGGCTGAAATGCAGCTTATTGAGTATTCCGCACAAAGTAATGTTCTAGCTGCTCCTTTGAAATGCAGACAACTCCACATCGAGAGAGAACATCAACACCAACGCAGTTTTCAGCTACCTTTGAAAACCAAGCTTCTGGCACCATTTACAACACGAACTACATGTTTGCTGTAGGGAAGAAAAACACAATACCTGAAATGCAGCTAATTGAGTATTCCGCACAAAGTAATGATCTAGCTGCTCCTTTGAAATGCAGACAACTCCACGTTCAGTGAGATAATCAGCGCCAACACAGTTTTCAGCTGCCTTTGAAAACCAAGGTTCTGGCACCATTTACAACACTAAGTACATCTTCGCTATAGGGAAGAAACTAAGAATGTGAAACTGCTTCACAATGGAAAACCCGCTTCGAACGAAATCCAACATTTCTCACACAGTGTCTATAAAACACAATGTGCTGAAAAGCAGCTTATTGAGTGTTCCGCACAAAGTAATGATCTAGCTGCTCCTTTGAAATGCAGACAACTCCACATCCAGAGAGAACATCAACACCAACGCAGTTTTCAGCTACCTTTGAAAACCAAGCTTCTGGCACCATTTACAACACGAAGTACATGTTCGCTGTAGGGAAGAAAAACACAATACCTGAAATGCAGCTTATTGAGTATTCCGCACAAAGTAATGTTCTAGCTGCTCCTTTAAAATGCAGACAACTCCACATCCAGAGAGAACATTAACACCAACGCAGTTTTCAGCTACCTTTGAAAACCAAGGTTCTGGCACCATTTACAACACGAAGTACATGTTCGTTATAGGGAAGAATCTCAGAATGTGAAACTGCTTCACAATGGAAAACCCGCTTTGAACGAAATCCCACAATTCTCACACAGTATCTGTAAAACACAATGTGCTGAAAAGCAGCTTATTGAGTGTTCCGCACAAAGTAATGATTTAGCTGCTCCTTTGAAATGCAGACAACTCCACATCCAGAGACAACATCAACACCAACGCAGTTTTCAGCTACCTTTGAAAACCAAGCTTCTGGCACCATTTACACCACGAAGTACATGTTCACTATAGGGAGAAAAACTCAATAGGCTGAAATGCAGCTTATTGAGTATTCCGCACAAAGTAATGTTCTAGCTGCTCCTTTGAAATGCAGACAACTCCACGTTCAGCGAGAACATCAACACCAACGCAGTTTTCAGAAATAGGGAAGAAACTAAGAATGTGAAACTGCTTCACAATTGAAAACCCGCTTCGAACGAAATCCAACATTTCTCAAGCACTGTCTAGAAAAATCAATGTGTTGAAAAGCAGCTTATTGAGTATTCCGCACAAAGTAATGATCTAGCTGCTCCTTTGAAATGCAGACAACTCCACATCCAGAGACAACATCAACACCAACGCAGTTTTCAGCTACCTTTGAAAACCAAGCTTCTGGCACCATTTACAACACGAAGTACATGTTCGATATAGGGAGAAAAACACAATAGGCTGAAATGCAGCTTATTGAGTTTCCGCACAAAGTAATGTTCTAGCTGCTCCTTTGAAATGCAGACAACTCCACATCGAGAGAGAACATTAACACCAACGCAGTTTTCAGCTACCTTTGAAAACCAAGCTTCTGGCACCATTTACAACACGAAGTACATGTTCGCTGTAGGGAAGAAAAACACAATGCCCTGAAATGCAGCTTATTGAGTATTCCGCACAAAGTAATGATCTAGCTGCTCCTTTGAAATGCAGACAACTCCACGATCAGTGAGATAATCAGCGCCAACACAGTTTTCAGCTGCCTTTGAAAACCAAGGTTCTGGCACCATTTACAACACTAAGTACATCTTCGCTATAGGGAAGAAACTAAGAATGTGATACTGCTTCACAATGGAAAGCCCGCTTCGAACGAAATCCAACATTTCTCACACAGTGTCTATAAAACACAATGTGCTTAAAAGCAGCTTATTGAGTGTTCCGCACAAAGTAATGATCTAGCTGCTCCTTTGAAATGCAGACAACTCCACATCCAGAGAGAACATCAACACCAACGCAGTTTTCAGCTACCTTTGAAAACCAAGCTTCTGGCACCATTTACAACACGAAGTACATGTTCGCTGTAGGGAAGAAAAACACAATACCTGAAATGCAGCTTATTGAGTATTCCGCACAAAGTAATGTTCTAGCTGCTCCTTTAAAATGCAGACAACTCCACATCCAGAGAGAACATTAACACCAACGCAGTTTTCAGCTACCTTTGAAAACCAAGGTTCTGGCACCATTTACAACACGAAGTACATGTTCGTTATAGGGAAGAATCTCAGAATGTGAAACTGCTTCACAATGGAAAACCCGCTTTGAACGAAATCCCACAATTCTCACACAGTATCAGTAAAACACAATGTGCTGAAAAGCAGCTTATTGAGTGTTCCGCACAAAGTAATGATTTAGCTGCTCCTTTGAAATGCAGACAACTCCACATCCAGAGACAACATCAACACCAACGCAGTTTTCAGGTACCTTTGAAAACCAAGCTTCTGGCACCATTTACAACACGAAGTACATGTTCACTATAGGGAGAAAAACTCAATAGGCTGAAATGCAGCTTATTGAGTATTCCGCACAAAGTAATGTTCTAGCTGCTCCTTTGAAATGCAGACAACTCCACGTTCAGCGAGAACATCAACACCAATGCAGTTTTCAGCTACCTTTGAAAACCAAGCTTCTGGCACCATTTACAACACGAAGTACATGTTCGCTATAGGGAAGGAACTCAGAATGTGAAACTCCTTCACAATGGAAAACCCGCTTCGAACGAAATCCCACAATTCTCACACAGTGTCTGTAAAACACAACGTGCTGAAAAGCAGCTTATTGAGTGTTCCGCACAAAGTAATGTTCTAGCTGCTCCTTTGAAATGCAGACAACTCCACGTACAGCGAGAACATCAACACCAACGCAGTTTTCAGCTACCTTTGAAAACCAAGCTTCTGGCACCATTTACACCACGAAGAAGTTGTTAGCTATAGGGAAGAAAAACACAATACCTGAAATGCAGCTTATTGAGTATTCCGCACAAAGTAATGATTTAGCTGCTCCTTTGAAATGCAGACAACTCCACGTACAGCGAGAACATCAACACCAACGCAGTTTTCAGCTACCTTTGAAAACCAAGGTTCTGGCACCATTTACAACACGAAGTACATGTTCGCTATAGGGAAGAAAAACACAATACCTGCAATGCAGCTTATTGAGTATTCCGCACAAAGTAATGTTCTAGCTGCTCCTTTGAAATGCAGACAACTCCACATCCAGAGAGAACATCAACGCCAACGCAGTTTTCAGCTACCTTTGAAAACCAAGCTTCTGGCACCATTTACAACACGAAGTACATGTTCGCTGTAGGGAAGAAAAACACAATGCCCTGAAATGCAGCTTATTGAGTATTCCGCACAAAGTAATGATCTAGCTGCTCCTTTGAAATGCAGACAACTCCACGTTCAGTGAGATAATCAGCGCCAACACAGTTTTCAGCTACCTTTGAAAACCAAGGTTCTGGCACCATTTACAACACTAAGTACATCTTCGCTATAGGGAAGAAACTAAGAATGTGAAACTGCTTCACAATGGAAAACCCGCTTCGAACGAAATCCAACATTTCTCACACAGTGTCTATAAAACACAATGTGCTTAAAAGCAGCTTATTGAGTGTTCCGCACAAAGTAATGATCTAGCTGCTCCTTTGAAATGCAGACAACTCCACATCCAGAGAGAACATCAACACCAACGCAGTTTTCAGCTACCTTTGAAAACCAAGCTTCTGGCAACATTTACAACACGAAGTATATGTTCGCTATAGGGAAGAAAAACACAATACCTGCAAGGCAGCTTATTGAGTATTCCGCACAAAGTAATGTTCTAGCTGCTCCTTTGAAATGCAGACAACTCCACATCCAGAGAGAACATCAACACCAACGCAGTTTTCAGCTACCTTTGAAAACCAAGATTCTGGCACCATTTACAACACGAAGTACATGTTCGCTATAGGGAAGGAACTCAGAATGTGAAACTCCTTCACAATGGAAAACCCGCTTCGAACGAAATCCCACAATTCTCACACAGTGTCTGTAAAACACAACGTGCTGAAAAGCAGCTTATTGAGTGTTCCGCACAAAGTAATGTTCTAGCTGCTCCTTTGAAATGCAGACAACTCCACGTACAGCGAGAACATCAACACCAACGCAGTTTTCAGCTACCTTTGAAAACCAAGGTTCTGGCACCATTTACACCACGAAGAACTTGTTAGCTATAGGGAAGAAAATCACAATACCTGAAATGCAGCTTATTGAGTATTCCGCACAAAGTAATGATTTAGCTGCTCCTTTGAAATGCAGACAACTCCACGTACAGCGAGAACATCAACACCAACGCAGTTTTCAGCTACCTTTGAAAACCAAGGTTCTGGCCCCATTTACAACACGAAGTACATGTTCGCTATAGGGAGAAAAACACAATAGGCTGAAATGCAGCTTATTGAGTATTCCGCACAAAGTAATGTTCTAGCTGCTCCTTTGAAATGCAGACAACTCCACGTTCAGCGAGAACATCAACACCAACGCAGTTTTCAGAAATAGGGAAGAAACTAAGAATGTGAAACTGCTTCACAATTGAAAACCCGCTTCGAACGAAATCCAACATTTCTCAAGCACTGTCTAGAAAAATCAATGTGTTGAAAAGCAGCTTATTGAGTATTCCGCACAAAGTAATGATCTAGCTGCTCCTTTGAAATGCAGACAACTCCACATCCAGAGACAACATCAACACCAACGCAGTTTTCAGCTGCCTTTGAAAACCAAGGTTCTGGCACCATTTACAACACTAAGTACATCTTCGCTATAGGGAAGAAACTAAGAATGTGAAACTGCTTCACAATGGAAAGCCCGCTTCGAACGAAATCCAACATTTCTCACACAGTGTCTATAAAACACAATGTGCTTAAAAGCAGCTTATTGAGTGTTCCGCACAAAGTAATGATCTAGCTGCTCCTTTGAAATGCAGACAACTCCACATCCAGAGAGAACATCAACACCAACGCAGTTTTCAGCTACCTTTGAAAACCAAGCTTCTGGCAACATTTACAACACGAAGTACATGTTCGCTGTAGGGAAGAAAAACACAATACCTGAAATGCAGCTTATTGAGTATTCCGCACAAAGTAATGTTCTAGCTGCTCCTTTGAAATGCAGACAACTCCACATCCAGAGAGAACATCAACACCAACGCAGTTTTCAGCTACCTTTGAAAACCAAGATTCTGGCACCATTTACAACACGAAGTACATGTTCGCTATAGGGAAGGAACTCAGAATGTGAAACTCCTTCACAATGGAAAACCCGCTTCGAACGAAATCCCACAATTCTCACACAGTGTCTGTAAAACACAACGTGCTGAAAAGCAGCTTATTGAGTGTTCCGCACAAAGTAATGTTCTAGCTGCTCCTTTGAAATGCAGACAACTCCACGTACAGCGAGAACATCAACACCAACGCAGTTTTCAGCTACCTTTGAAAACCAAGCTTCTGGCACCATTTACACCACGAAGAACTTGTTAGCTATAGGGAAGAAAAACACAATACCTGAAATGCAGCTTATTGAGTATTCCGCACAAAGTAATGTTCTAGCTGCTCCTTTCAAATGCAGAAAACTCCACGTACAGCGAGAACATCAACACCAACGCAGTTTTCAGCTACCTTTGAAAACCAAGGTTCTGGCCCCATTTACAACACGAAGTACATGTTCGCTATAGGGAGAAAAACACAATAGGCTGAAATGCAGCTTATTGAGTATTCCGCACAAAGTAATGTTCTAGCTGCTCCTTTGAAATGCAGACAACTCCACATCCAGAGAGAACATCAACACCAACGCAGTTTTCAGCTACCTTTGAAAACCAAGCTTCTGGCACCATTTACAACACGAAGTACATGTTCGCTATAGGGAAGAAAAACACAATACCTGAAATGCAGCTTATTGAGTATTCCGCACAAAGTAATGTTCTAGCTGCTCCTTTGAAATGCAGACAACTCCAAAACCAGAGAGAACATCAACACCAACGCAGTTTTCAGCTACCTTTGGAAACCAACGTTCTGGCACCATTTACAACACGAAGTACATGTTCGTTATAGGGAGAAAAACACAATAGGCTGAAATGTAGTTTATTGAGTATTCCACACAAAGTAATGTTCTAGCTGCTCCTTTGAAATGCAGACAATTCCAAATTCAGGGAGAACATCAATACCAACGCAGTTTTCAGCTGCCTTTGAAAACCAAGGTTCTGGCACCATTTACAATACGAAGTACATGTTCGCTATAGGGAAGAAACTCAGAATGTGAAACTGCTTCACAATGGAAAACCCGCTTTGAACGAAATCCAACATTTCTCACACAGTGTCTATAAAAAGTAATGTGTTGAAAAGCAGCTTATTGAGTATTCCGCACAAAGTAATGTTCTAGCTGCTCGTTTGAAATGCAGACAACTCCACATCCAGAGAGAACATCAACACCAACGCAGTTTTCAGCTACCTTTGAAAACCAAGCTTCTGGCACCATTTACAACACGAAGAACTTGTTAGCTATAGGGAAGAAAAACACAATACCTGAAATGCAGCTTATTGAGTATTCCGCACAAAGTAATGATTTAGCTGCTCCTTTGAAATGCAGACAACTCCAGGTACAGCGAGAACATCAACACCAACGCAGTTTTCAGAAATAGGGAAGAAACTAAGAATGTGAAACTGCTTCACAATTGAAAACCCGCTTCGAACGAAATCCAACATTTCTCAAGCACTGTCTAGAAAAATCAATGTGTTGAAAAGCAGCTTATTGAGTATTCCGCACAAAGTAATGATCTAGCTGCTCCTTTGAAATGCAGACAACTCCACATCCAGAGACAACATCAACGCCAACGCAGTTTTCAGCTACCTTTGAAAACCAAGCTTCTGGCACCATTTACAACACGAAGTACATGTTCGCTATAGGGAGAAAAACACAATAGGCTGAAATGCAGCTTATTGAGTATTCCGCACAAAGTAATGTTCTAGCTGCTCCTTTGAAATGCAGACAACTCCACATCGAGAGAGAACATTAACACCAACGCAGTTTTCAGCTACCTTTGAATACCAAGCTTCTGGCACCATTTACAACACGAACTACATGTTAAAAATAGGGAAGAAAAACACAATACCTGAAATGCAGCTAATTGAGTATTCCCCACAAAGTAATGATCTAGCTGCTCCTTTGAAATGCAGACAACTCCACATCCAGAGATAACATTAACACCAACGCAGTTTTCAGCTACCTTTGAAAACCAAGCTTCTGGCATGATTTACAACACTAAGCACATGTTCGCTGTAGGGAAGAAAAATACAATACCTGAAATGCAGCTTATTGAGTATTCTGCACAAAGTAATGTTCTAGCTGCTCCTTTAAAATGCAGACAACTCCACATCCAGAGAGAACATTAACACCAACGCAGTTTTCAGCTACCTTTGAAAACCAAGGTTCTGGCACCATTTACAACACGAAGTACATGTTCGTTATAGGGAAGAATCTCAGAATGTGAAACTGCTTCACAATGGAAAACCCGCTTTGAACGAAATCCCACAATTCTCACACAGTATCAGTAAAACACAATGTGCTGAAAAGCAGCTTATTGAGTGTTCCGCACAAAGTAATGATCTAGCTGCTCCTTTGAAATGCAGACAACTCCACATCCAGAGACAACATCAACACCAACGCAGTTTTCAGCTACCTTTGAAAACCAAGCTTCTGGCACCATTTACACCACGAAGTACATGTTCACTATAGGGAGAAAAACTCAATAGGCTGAAATGCAGCTTATTGAGTATTCCGCACAAAGTGATGTTCTAGCTGCTCCTTTGAAATGCAGACAACTCCACGTTCAGCGAGAACATCAACACCAATGCAGTTTTCAGCTACCTTTGAAAACCAAGCTTCTGGCACCATTTACACCACGAAGTACATGTTCGCTATAGGGAAGAAAAACACAATACCTGCAATGCAGCTTATTGAGTATTCCGCACAAAGTAATGTTCTAGCTGCTCCTTTGAAATGCAGACAACTCCACATCGAGAGAGAACATTAACACCAACGCAGTTTTCAGCTACCTTTGAAAACCAAGCTTCTGGCACCATTTACAACACGAAGTACATGTTCGCTGTAGGGAAGAAAAACACAATGCCCTGAAATGCAGCTTATTGAGTATTCCGCACAAAGTAATGATCTAGCTGCTCCTTTGAAATGCAGACAACTCCACGTTCAGTGAGATAATCAGCGCCAACACAGTTTTCAGCTACCTTTGAAAACCAAGGTTCTGGCACCATTTACAACACTAAGTACATCTTCGCTATAGGGAAGAAACTAAGAATGTGAAACTGCTTCACAATGGAAAACCCGCTTCGAACGAAATCCAACATTGCTCACACAGTGTCTATAAAACACAATGTGCTTAAAAGCAGCTTATTGAGTGTTCCGCACAAAGTAATGATCTAGCTGCTCCTTTGAAATGCAGACAACTCCACATCCAGAGAGAACATCAACACCAACGCAGTTTTCAGCTACCTTTGAAAACCAAGCTTCTGGCAACATTTACAACACGAAGTATATGTTCGCTATAGGGAAGAAAAACACAATACCTGCAAGGCAGCTTATTGAGTATTCCGCACAAAGTAATGTTCTAGCTGCTCCTTTGAAATGCAGACAACTCCACATCCAGAGAGAACATCAACACCAACGCAGTTTTCAGCTACCTTTGAAAACCAAGATTCTGGCACCATTTACAACACGAAGTACATGTTCGCTATAGGGAAGGAACTCAGAATGTGAAACTCCTTCACAATGGAAAACCCGCTTCGAACGAAATCCCACAATTCTCACACAGTGTCTGTAAAACACAACGTGCTGAAAAGCAGCTTATTGAGTGTTCCGCACAAAGTAATGTTCTAGCTGCTCCTTTGAAATGCAGACAACTCCACGTACAGCGAGAACATCAACACCAACGCAGTTTTCAGCTACCTTTGAAAACCAAGCTTCTGGCACCATTTACACCACGAAGAACTTGTTAGCTATAGGGAAGAAAAACACAATACCTGAAATGCAGCTTATTGAGTATTCCGCACAAAGTAATGTTCTAGCTGCTCCTTTGAAATGCAGACAACTCCACATCCAGAGCGAACATTAACACCAACGCAGTTTTCAGCTACCTTTGAAAACCAAGGTTCTGGCACCATTTACAACACGAAGTACATGTTCGCTATAGGGAGAAAAACACAATAGGCTGAAATGCAGCTTATTGAGTATTCCGCACAAAGTAATGTTCTAGCTGCTCCTTTGAAATGCAGACAACTCCACATCGAGAGAGAACATTAACACCAACGCAGTTTTCAGCTACCTTTGAATACCAAGCTTCTGGCACCATTTACAACACGAACTACATGTTAAAAATAGGGAAGAAAAACACAATACCTGAAATGCAGCTAATTGAGTATTCCGCACAAAGTAATGATCTAGCTGCTCCTTTGAAATGCAGACAACTCCACATCCAGAGATAACATTAACACCAACGCAGTTTTCAGCTACCTTTGAAAACCAAGCTTCTGGCATCATTTACAACACGAAGTACATGTTCGCTGTAGGGAAGAAAAATACAATACCTGAAATGCAGCTTATTGAGTATTCCGCACAAAGTAATGTTCTAGCTGCTCCTTTAAAATGCAGACAACTCCACATCCAGAGAGAACATTAACACCAACGCAGTTTTCAGCTACCTTTGAAAACCAAGCTTCTGGCACCATTTACAACACGAAGTACATGTTCGTTATAGGGAAGAATCTCAGAATGTGAAACTGCTTCACAATGGAAAACCCGCTTTGAACGAAATCCCACAATTCTCACACAGTATCTGTAAAACACAATGTGCTGAAAAGCAGCTTATTGAGTGTTCCGCACAAAGTAATGATTTAGCTGCTCCTTTGAAATGCAGACAACTCCACATCCAGAGACAACATCAACACCAACGCAGTTTTCAGCTACCTTTGAAAACCAAGCTTCTGGCACCATTTACACCACGAAGTACATGTTCACTATAGGGAGAAAAACTCAATAGGCTGAAATGCAGCTTATTGAGTATTCTGCACAAAGTGATGTTCTAGCTGCTCCTTTGAAATTCAGACAACTCCACGTTCAGCGAGAACATCAACACCAATGCAGTTTTCAGCTACCTTTGAGAACCAAGCTTCTGGCACCATTTACACCACGAAGTACATGTTCGCTATAGGGAAGAAACACAATACCTGCAATGCAGCTTATTGAGTATTCCGCACAAAGTAATGTTCTAGCTGCTCCTTTAAAATGCAGACAACCCCACATCCAGAGAGAACATTAACACCAACGCAGTTTTCAGCTACCTTTGTAAACCAAGGTTCTGGCACCATTTACAACACGAAGTACATGTTCGTTATAGGGAAGAATCTCAGAATGTGAAACTGCTTCACAATGGAAAACCCGCTTTGAACGAAATCCCACAATTCTCACACAGTATCTGTAAAACACAATGTGCTGAAAAGCAGCTTATTGAGTGTTCCGCACAAAGTAATGATTTAGCTGCTCCTTTGAAATGTAGACAACTCCACATCCAGAGACAACATCAACACCAATGCAGTTTTCAGCTACCTTTGAAAACCAAGCTTCTGGCACCATTTACACCACGAAGTACATGTTCACTATAGGGAGAAAAACTCAATAGGCTGAAATGCAGCTTATTGAGTATTCCGCACAAAGTAATGTTCTAGCTGCTCCTTTGAAATGCAGACAACTCCACGTTCAGCGAGAACATCAACACCAATGCAGTTTTCAGCTACCTTTGAAAACCAAGCTTCTGGCACCATTTACACCACGAAGTACATGTTCGCTATAGGGAAGAAAAACACAATACCTGAAATGCAGCTTATTGAGTATTCCGCACAAAGTAATGTTCTAGCTGCTCCTTTCAAATGCAGACAACTCCACATCCAGAGAGAATATCAACGCCAACGCAGTTTTCAGCTACCTTTGAAAACCAAGCTTCTGGCACCATTTACAACACGAACTACATGTTTGCTGTAGGGAAGAAAAACACAATGCCCTGAAATGCAGCTTATTGAGTATTCCGCACAAAGTAATGATCTAGCTGCTCCTTTGAAATGCAGACAATTCCAAATTCAGGGAGAACATCAATACCAACGCAGTTTTCAGCTGCCTTTGAAAACCAAGGTTCTGGCACCATTTACAATACGAAGTACATGTTCGCTATAGGGAAGAAACTCAGAATGTGAAACTGCTTCACAATGGAAAACCCGCTTTGAACGAAATCCAACATTTCTCACACAGTGTCTATAAAAAGTAATGTGTTGAAAAGCAGCTTATTGAGTATTCCGCACAAAGTAATGTTCTAGCTGCTCGTTTGAAATGCAGACAACTCCACATCCAGAGAGAACATCAACACCAACGCAGTTTTCAGCTACCTTTGAAAACCAAGCTTCTGGCACCATTTACAACACGAAGAACTTGTTAGCTATAGGGAAGAAAAACACAATACCTGAAATGCAGCTTATTGAGTATTCCGCACAAAGTAATGATTTAGCTGCTCCTTTGAAATGCAGACAACTCCAGGTACAGCGAGAACATCAACACCAACGCAGTTTTCAGAAATAGGGAAGAAACTAAGAATGTGAAACTGCTTCACAATTGAAAACCCGCTTCGAACGAAATCCAACATTTCTCAAGCACTGTCTAGAAAAATCAATGTGTTGAAAAGCAGCTTATTGAGTATTCCGCACAAAGTAATGATCTAGCTGCTCCTTTGAAATGCAGACAACTCCACATCCAGAGACAACATCAACGCCAACGCAGTTTTCAGCTACCTTTGAAAACCAAGCTTCTGGCACCATTTACAACACGAAGTACATGTTCGCTATAGGGAGAAAAACACAATAGGCTGAAATGCAGCTTATTGAGTATTCCGCACAAAGTAATGTTCTAGCTGCTCCTTTGAAATGCAGACAACTCCACATCGAGAGAGAACATTAACACCAACGCAGTTTTCAGCTACCTTTGAATACCAAGCTTCTGGCACCATTTACAACACGAACTACATGTTAAAAATAGGGAAGAAAAACACAATACCTGAAATGCAGCTAATTGAGTATTCCCCACAAAGTAATGATCTAGCTGCTCCTTTGAAATGCAGACAACTCCACATCCAGAGAGAACATCAACACCAACGCAGTTTTCAGCTACCTTTGAAAACCAAGCTTCTGGCAACATTTACAACACGAAGTATATGTTCGCTATAGGGAAGAAAAACACAATACCTGCAATGCAGCTTATTGAGTATTCCGCACAAAGTAATGTTCTAGCTGCTCCTTTGAAATGCAGACAACTCCACATCCAGAGAGAACATCAACACCAACGCAGTTTTCAGCTACCTTTGAAAACCAAGGTTCTGGCACCATTTACAACACGAAGTACATGTTCGCTATAGGGAAGGAACTCAGAATGTGAAACTGCTTCACAATGGAAAACCCGCTTCGAACGAAATCCCACATATCTCACACAGTGTCTGTAAAACACAATGTGCTGAAAAGCAGCTTATTGAGTGTTCCGCACAAAGTAATGATCTAGCTGCTCCTTTGAAATGCAGACAACTCCACATCCAGAGAGAACATCAACACCAACGCAGTTTTCAGCTACCTTTGAAAACCAAGCTTCTGGCACCATTTACACCACGAAGTACATGTTACCTATAGGGAAGAAAAACACAATACCTGAAATGCAGCTTATTGAGTATTCCGCACAAAGTAATGTTCTAGCTGCTCCTTTGAAATGCAGACAACTCCACATCCAGAGAGAACATTAACACCAACGCAGTTTTCAGCTACCTTTGAAAACCAAGGTTCTGGCACCATTTACAACACGAAGTACATGTTCGCTATAGGGAGAAAAACACAATAGGCTGAAATGCAGCTTATTGAGTATTCCGCACAAAGTAATGATTTAGCTGCTCCTTTGAAATGCAGACAACTCCACATCGAGAGAGAACATTAACACCAACGCAGTTTTCAGCTACCTTTGAATACCAAGCTTCTGGCACCATTTACAACACGAACTACATGTTAAAAATAGGGAAGAAAAACCCAATACCTGAAATGCAGCTAATTGAGTATTCCGCACAAAGTAATGATCTAGCTGCTCCTTTGAAATGCAGACAACTCCACATCCAGAGATAACATTAACACCAACGCAGTTTTCAGCTACCTTTGAAAACCAAGGTTCTGGCACCATTTACAACACGAAGTACATGTTCGCTATAGGGAAGAAAAAATGTGCTGAAATGCAGCTTATTGAGTATTCCGCACAAAGTAATGATCTAGCTGCTCCTTTGAAATGCAGACAACTCCACATCCAGAGAGAACATCAACACCAACGCAGTTTTCAGCTACCTTTGAAAACCAAGCTTCTGGCACCATTTACAACACGAAGTACATGTTCGTTATAGGGAAGAATCTCAGAATGTGAAACTGCTTCACAATGGAAAACCCGCTTTGAACGAAATCCCACAATTCTCACACAGTATCTGTAAAACACAATGTGCTGAAAAGCAGCTTATTGAGTGTTCCGCACAAAGTAATGATTTAGCTGCTCCTTTGAAATGCAGACAACTCCACATCCAGAGACAACATCAACACCAACGCAGTTTTCAGCTACCTTTGAAAACCAAGCTTCTGGCACCATTTACACCACGAAGTACATGTTCACTATAGGGAGAAAAACTCAATAGGCTGAAATGCAGCTTATTGAGTATTCCGCAGAAAGTAATGTTCTAGCTGCTCCTTTGAAATGCAGACAACTCCACGTAAGCGAGAACATCAACACCAACGCAGTTTTCAGCTACCTTTGAAAACCAAGCTTCTGGCACCATTTACAACACGAAGTACATGTTCGCTATAGGGAAGAAAACACAATACCTGCAATGCAGCTTATTGAGTATTCCGCACAAAGTAATGTTCTAGCTGCTCCTTTAAAATGCAGACAACTCCACATCCAGAGAGAACATTAACACCAACGCAGTTTTCAGCTACCTTTGAAAACCAAGGTTCTGGCACCATTTACAACACGAAGTACATGTTCGTTATAGGGAAGAATCTCAGAATGTGAAACTGCTTCACAATGGAAAACCCGCTTTGAACGAAATCCCACAATTCTCACACAGTATCTGTAAAACACAATGTGCTGAAAAGCAGCTTATTGAGTGTTCCGCACAAAGAAATGATTTAGCTGCTCCTTTGAAATGTAGACAACTCCACATCCAGAGACAACATCAACACCAACGCAGTTTTCAGCTACCTTTGAAAACCAAGCTTCTGGCACCATTTACACCACGAAGTACATGTTCACTATAGGGAGAAAAACTCAATAGGCTGAAATGCAGCTTATTGAGTATTCCGCACAAAGTAATGTTCTAGCTGCTCCTTTGAAATGCAGACAACTCCACGTTCAGCGAGAACATCAACACCAATGCAGTTTTCAGCTACCTTTGAAAACCAAGCTTCTGGCACCATTTACACCACGAAGTACATGTTCGCTATAGGGAAGAAAAACACAATACCTGAAATGCAGCTTATTGAGTATTCCGCACAAAGTAATGTTCTAGCTGCTCCTTTGAAATGCAGACAACTCCACATCCAGAGAGAATATCAACGCCAACGCAGTTTTCAGCTACCTTTGAAAACCAAGCTTCTGGCACCATTTACAACACGAACTACATGTTTGCTGTAGGGAAGAAAAACACAATGCCCTGAAATGCAGCTTATTGAGTATTCCGCACAAAGTAATGATCTAGCTGCTCCTTTGAAATGCAGACAACTCCACGTTCAGTGAGATAATCAGCGCCAACACAGTTTTCAGCTGCCTTTGAAAACCAAGGTTCTGGCACCATTTACAACACGAAGTACATCTTCGCTATAGGGAAGAAACTAAGAATGTGAAACTGCTTCACAATGGAAAACCCGCTTCGAACGAAATCCAACATTTCTCACACAGTGTCTATAAAACACAATGTGCTTAAAAGCAGCTTATTGAGTGTTCCGCACAAAGTAATGATCTAGCTGCTCCTTTGAAATGCAGACAACTCCACATCCAGAGAGAACATCAACACCAACGCAGTTTTCAGCTACCTTTGAAAACCAAGCTTCTGGCAACATTTACAACACGAAGTACATGTTCGCTGTAGGGAAGAAAAACACAATACCTGAAATGCAGCTTATTGAGTATTCCGCACAAAGTAATGTTCTAGCTGCTCCTTTAAAATGCAGACAACTCCACATCCAGAGAGAACATTAACACCAACGCAGCTTTCAGCTACCTTTGAAAACCAAGGTTCTGGCACCATTTACAACACGAAGTACATGTTCGTTATAGGGAAGAATCTCAGAATGTGAAACTGCTTCACAATGGAAAACCCGCTTTGAACGAAATCCCACAATTCTCACACAGTATCAGTAAAACACAATGTGCTGAAAAGCAGCTTATTGAGTGTTCCGCACAAAGTAATGTTCTAGCTGCTCCTTTGAAATGCAGACAACTCCACATCCAGAGACAACATCAACACCAACGCAGTTTTCAGCTACCTTTGAAAACCAAGCTTCTGGCACCATTTACACCACGAAGTACATGTTCACTATAGGGAGAAAAACTCAATAGGCTGAAATGCAGCTTATTGAGTATTCCGCACAAAGTAATGTTCTAGCTGCTCCTTTGAAATGCAGACAACTCCACGTTCAGCGAGAACATCAACACCAACGCAGTTTTCAGAAATAGGGAAGAAACTAAGAATGTGAAACTGCTTCACAATTGAAAACCCGCTTCGAACGAAATCCAACATTTCTCAAGCACTGTCTAGAAAAATCAATGTGTTGAAAAGCAGCTTATTGAGTATTCCGCACAAAGTAATGATCTAGCTGCTCCTTTGAAATGCAGACAACTCCACATCCAGAGACAACATCAACACCAACGCAGTTTTCAGCTACCTTTGAAAACCAAGCTTCTGGCACCATTTACAACACGAACTACATGTTAAAAATAGGGAAGAAAAACACAATACCTGAAATGCAGCTAATTGAGTATTCCGCACAAAGTAATGATCTAGCTGCTCCTTTGAAATGCAGACAACTCCACATCCAGAGATAACATTAACACCAACGCAGTTTTCAGCTACCTTTGAAAACCAAGCTTCTGGCACCATTTACAACACGAAGTACATGTTCGCTGTAGGGAAGAAAAATACAATACCTGAAATGCAGCTTATTGAGTATTCCGCACAAAGTAATGTTCTAGCTGCTCCTTTAAAATGCAGACAACTCCACATCCAGAGAGAATATCAACGCCAACGCAGTTTTCAGCTACCTTTGAAAACCAAGCTTCTGGCACCATTTACAACACGAACTACATGTTTGCTGTAGGGAAGAAAAACACAATGCCCTGAAATGCAGCTTATTGAGTATTCCGCACAAAGTAATGATCTAGCTGCTCCTTTGAAATGCAGACAACTCCACGTTCAGTGAGATAATCAGCGCCAACACAGTTTTCAGCTGCCTTTGAAAACCAAGGTTCTGGCACCATTTACAACACTAAGTACATCTTCGCTATAGGGAAGAAACTAAGAATGTGAAACTGCTTCACAATGGAAAGCCCGCTTCGAACGAAATCCAACATTTCTCACACAGTGTCTATAAAACACAATGTGCTTAAAAGCAGCTTATTGAGTGTTCCGCACAAAGTAATGATCTAGCTGCTCCTTTGAAATGCAGACAACTCCACATCCAGAGAGAACATCAACACCAACGCAGTTTTCAGCTACCTTTGAAAACCAAGCTTCTGGCACCATTTACAACACGAAGTACATGTTCGCTGTAGGGAAGAAAAACACAATACCTGAAATGCAGCTTATTGAGTATTCCGCACAAAGTAATGTTCTAGCTGCTCCTTTAAAATGCAGACAACTCCACATCCAGAGAGAACATTAACACCAACGCAGTTTTCAGCTACCTTTGAAAACCAAGGTTCTGGCACCATTTACAACACGAAGTACATGTTCGTTATAGGGAAGAATCTCAGAATGTGAAACTGCTTCACAATGGAAAACCCGCTTTGAACGAAATCCCACAATTCTCACACAGTATCAGTAAAACACAATGTGCTGAAAAGCAGCTTATTGAGTGTTCCGCACAAAGTAATGATTTAGCTGCTCCTTTGAAATGCAGACAACTCCACATCCAGAGACAACATCAACACCAACGCAGTTTTCAGGTACCTTTGAAAACCAAGCTTCTGGCACCATTTACAACACGAAGTACATGTTCACTATAGGGAGAAAAACTCAATAGGCTGAAATGCAGCTTATTGAGTATTCCGCACAAAGTAATGTTCTAGCTGCTCCTTTGAAATGCAGACAACTCCACGTTCAGCGAGAACATCAACACCAATGCAGTTTTCAGCTACCTTTGAAAACCAAGCTTCTGGCACCATTTACAACACGAAGTACATGTTCGCTATAGGGAAGGAACTCAGAATGTGAAACTCCTTCACAATGGAAAACCCGCTTCGAACGAAATCCCACAATTCTCACACAGTATCAGTAAAACACAATGTGCTGAAAAGCAGCTTATTGAGTGTTCCGCACAAAGTAATGTTCTAGCTGCTCCTTTGAAATGCAGACAACTCCACATCCAGAGACAACATCAACACCAACGCAGTTTTCAGGTACCTTTGAAAACCAAGCTTCTGGCACCATTTACAACACGAAGTACATGTTCACTATAGGGAGAAAAACTCAATAGGCTGAAATGCAGCTTATTGAGTATTCCGCACAAAGTAATGTTCTAGCTGCTCCTTTGAAATGCAGACAACTCCACGTACAGCGAGAACATCAACACCAACGCAGTTTTCAGCTACCTTTGAAAACCAAGCTTCTGGCACCATTTACATCACGAAGAACTTGTTAGCTATAGGGAAGAAAAACACAATACCTGAAATGCAGCTTATTGAGTATTCCGCACAAAGTAATGATTTAGCTGCTCCTTTGAAATGCAGACAACTCCACGTACAGCGAGAACATCAACACCAACGCAGTTTTCAGCTACCTTTGAAAACCAAGGTTCTGGCCCCATTTACAACACGAAGTACATGTTCGCTATAGGGAAGAAAAACACAATACCTGCAATGCAGCTTATTGAGTATTCCGCACAAAGTAATGTTCTAGCTGCTCCTTTGAAATGCAGACAACTCCACATCCAGAGAGAACATCAACGCCAACGCAGTTTTCAGCTACCTTTGAAAACCAAGCTTCTGGCACCATTTACAACACGAAGCACATGTTCGCTGTAGGGAAGAAAAACACAATGCCCTGAAATGCAGCTTATTGAGTATTCCGCACAAAGTAATGATCTAGCTGCTCCTTTGAAATGCAGACAACTCCACGTTCAGTGAGATAATCAGCGCCAACACAGTTTTCAGCTACCTTTGAAAACCAAGGTTCTGGCACCATTTACAACACTAAGTACATCTTCGCTATAGGGAAGAAACTAAGAATGTGAAACTGCTTCACAATGGAAAACCCGCTTCGAACGAAATCCAACATTTCTCACACAGTGTCTATAAAACACAATGTGCTTAAAAGCAGCTTATTGAGTGTTCCGCACAAAGTAATGATCTAGCTGCTCCTTTGAAATGCAGACAACTCCACATCCAGAGAGAACATCAACACCAACGCAGTTTTCAGCTACCTTTGAAAACCAAGGTTCTGGCCCCATTTACAACACGAAGTACATGTTCGCTATAGGGAAGAAAAACACAATACCTGCAATGCAGCTTATTGAGTATTCCGCACAAAGTAATGATCTAGCTGCTCCTTTGAAATGCAGACAACTCCACATCCAGAGAGAACATCAACACCAACGCAGTTTTCAGCTACCTTTGAAAACCAAGCTTCTGGCAACATTTACAACACGAAGTACATGTTCGCTGTAGGGAAGAAAAACACAATACCTGAAATGCAGGTTATTGAGTATTCCGCACAAAGTAATGTTCTAGCTGCTCCTTTAAAATGCAGACAACTCCACATCCAGAGAGAACATTAACACCAACGCAGTTTTCAGCTACCTTTGAAAACCAAGGTTCTGGCACCATTTACAACACGAAGTACATGTTCGTTATAGGGAAGAATCTCAGAATGTGAAACTGCTTCACAATGGAAAACCCGCTTTGAACGAAATCCCACAATTCTCACACAGTATCAGTAAAACACAATGTGCTGAAAAGCAGCTTATTGAGTGTTCCGCACAAAGTAATGATTTAGCTGCTCCTTTGAAATGCAGACAACTCCACATCCAGAGACAACATCAACACCAACGCAGTTTTCAGGTTCCTTTGAAAACCAAGCTTCTGGCACCATTTACAACACGAAGTACATGTTCACTATAGGGAGAAAAACTCAATAGGCTGAAATGCAGCTTATTGAGTATTCCGCACAAAGTAATGTTCTAGCTGCTCCTTTGAAATGCAGACAACTCCACGTACAGCGAGAACATCAACACCAACGCAGTTTTCAGCTACCTTTGAAAACCAAGCTTCTGGCACCATTTACACCACGAAGAACTTGTTAGCTATAGGGAAGAAAAACACAATACCTGAAATGCAGCTTATTGAGTATTCCGCACAAAGTAATGATTTAGCTGCTCCTTTGAAATGCAGACAACTCCACGTACAGCGAGAACATCAACACCAACGCAGTTTTCAGCTACCTTTGAAAACCAAGGTTCTGGCCCCATTTACAACACGAAGTACATGTTCGCTATAGGGAAGAAAAACACAATACCTGCAATGCAGCTTATTGAGTATTCCGCACAAAGTAATGTTCTAGCTGCTCCTTTGAAATGCAGACAACTCCACATCCAGAGAGAACATCAACGCCAACGCAGTTTTCAGCTACCTTTGAAAACCAAGCTTCTGGCACCATTTACAACACGAAGTACATGTTCGCTGTAGGGAAGAAAAACACAATGCCCTGCAATGCAGCTTATTGAGTATTCCGCACAAAGTAATGATCTAGCTGCTCCTTTGAAATGCAGACAACTCCACGTTCAGTGAGATAATCAGCGCCAACACAGTTTTCAGCTACCTTTGAAAACCAAGGTTCTGGCACCATTTACAACACTAAGTACATCTTCGCTATAGGGAAGAAACTAAGAATGTGAAACTGCTTCACAATGGAAAACCCGCTTCGAACGAAATCCAACATTTCTCACACAGTGTCTATAAAACACAATGTGCTTAAAAGCAGCTTATTGAGTGTTCCGCACAAAGTAATGTTCTAGCTGCTCCTTTGAAATGCAGACAACTCCACGTACAGCGAGAACATCAACACCAACACAGTTTTCAGCTACCTTTGAAAACCAAGCTTCTGGCACCATTTACACCACGAAGAACTTGTTAGCTATAGGGAAGAAAAACACAATACCTGAAATGCAGCTTATTGAGTATTCCGCACAAAGTAATGATTTAGCTGCTCCTTTGAAATGCAGAAAACTCCACGTACAGCGAGAACATCAACACCAACGCAGTTTTCAGCTACCTTTGAAAACCAAGGTTCTGGCCCCATTTACAACACGAAGTACATGTTCGCTATAGGGAGAAAAACACAATAGGCTGAAATGCAGCTTATTGAGTATTCCGCACAAAGTAATGTTCTAGCTGCTCCTTTGAAATGCAGACAACTCCACGTTCAGCGAGAACATCAACACCAACGCAGTTTTCAGAAATAGGGAAGAAACTAAGAATGTGAAACTGCTTCACAATTGAAAACCCGCTTCGAACGAAATCCAACATTTCTCAAGCACTGTCTAGAAAAATCAATGTGTTGAAAAGCAGCTTATTGAGTATTCCGCACAAAGTAATGATCTAGCTGCTCCTTGGAAATGCAGACAACTCCACATCCAGAGACAACATCAACACCAACGCAGTTTTCAGCTACCTTTGAAAACCAAGCTTCTGGCACCATTTACAACACGAAGTACATGTTCGATATAGGGAGAAAAACACAATAGGCTGAAATGCAGCTTATTGAGTTTCCGCACAAAGTAATGTTCTAGCTGCTCCTTTGAAATGCAGACAACTCCACATCGAGAGAGAACATTAACACCAACGCAGTTTTCAGCTACCTTTGAAAACCAAGCTTCTGGCACCATTTACAACACGAAGTACATGTTCGCTATAGGGAAGAAAAACACAATACCTGCAATGCAGCTTATTGAGTATTCCGCACAAAGTAATGTTCTAGCTGCTCCTTTGAAATGCAGACAACTCCACATCCAGAGAGAACATCAACGCCAACGCAGTTTTCAGCTACCTTTGAAAACCAAGCTTCTGGCACCATTTACAACACGAAGTACATGTTCGCTGTAGGGAAGAAAAACACAATGCCCTGAAATGCAGCTTATTGAGTATTCCGCACAAAGTAATGATCTAGCTGCTCCTTTGAAATGCAGACAACTCCACGTTCAGTGAGATAATCAGCGCCAACACAGTTTTCAGCTACCTTTGAAAACCAAGGTTCTGGCACCATTTACAACACTAAGTACATCTTCGCTATAGGGAAGAAACTAAGAATGTGAAACTGCTTCACAATGGAAAACCCGCTTCGAACGAAATCCAACATTTCTCACACAGTGTCTATAAAACACAATGTGCTTAAAAGCAGCTTATTGAGTGTTCCGCACAAAGTAATGATCTAGCTGCTCCTTTGAAATGCAGACAACTCCACATCCAGAGAGAACATCAACACCAACGCAGTTTTCAGCTACCTTTGAAAACCAAGCTTCTGGCAACATTTACAACACGAAGTATATGTTCGCTATAGGGAAGAAAAACACAATACCTGCAAGGCAGCTTATTGAGTATTCCGCACAAAGTAATGTTCTAGCTGCTCCTTTGAAATGCAGACAACTCCACATCCAGAGAGAACATCAACACCAACGCAGTTTTCAGCTACCTTTGAAAACCAAGATTCTGGCACCATTTACAACACGAAGTACATGTTCGCTATAGGGAAGGAACTCAGAATGTGAAACTCCTTCACAATGGAAAACCCGCTTCGAACGAAATCCCACAATTCTCACACAGTGTCTGTAAAAGACAACGTGCTGAAATGCAGCTTATTGAGTGTTCCGCACAAAGTAATGTTCTAGCTGCTCCTTTGAAATGCAGACAACTCCACGTACAGCGAGAACATCAACACCAACGCAGTTTTCAGCTACCTTTGAAAACCAAGCTTCTGGCACCATTTACACCACGAAGAACTTGTTAGCTATAGGGAAGAAAAACACAATACCTGAAATGCAGCTTATTGAGTATTCCGCACAAAGTAATGATTTAGCTGCTCCTTTGAAATGCAGAAAACTCCACGTACAGCGAGAACATCAACACCAACGCAGTTTTCAGCTACCTTTGAAAACCAAGGTTCTGGCACCATTTAAAACACGAATACATGTTAGCTATAGGGAAGAAAAACACAATACGTTGAAATGCAGCTTATTGAGTATTCCGCACAAAGTAATGATCTAGCTGCTCCTTTGAAATGCAGACAACTCCAAATTCAGAGAGAACATCAACACCAACGCAGTTTTCAGCTACCTTTGAAAACCAGGTTCTGGCACCATTTATAACACGAAGTACATGTTCGCTATAGGGAGAAAAACACAATGCGCTGAAACGCAGCTTATTGAGTATTCCGCACAAAGTAATGTTCTAGCTGCTCCTTTGAAATGCTGACAACTCCACGTTCAGCGAGAACATCAACACCAACGCAGTTTTCAGAAATAGGGAAGAAACTAAGAATGTGAAACTGCTTCACAATTGAAAACCCGCTTCGAACGAAATCCAACATTTCTCAAGCACTGTCTAGAAAAATCAATGTGTTGAAAAGCAGCTTATTGAGTATTCCGCACAAAGTAATGATCTAGCTGCTCCTTTGAAATGCAGACAACTCCACATCCAGAGACAACATCAACACCAACGCAGTTTTCAGCTACCTTTGAAAACCAAGCTTCTGGCACCATTTACAACACGAAGTACATGTTCGCTATAGGGAGAAAAACACAATAGGCTGAAATGCAGCTTATTGAGTATTCCGCACAAAGTAATGTTCTAGCTGCTCCTTTGAAATGCAGACAACTCCACATCGAGAGAGAACATTAACACCAACGCAGTTTTCAGCTACCTTTGAAAACCAAGCTTCTGGCACCATTTACAACACGAACTTCATGTTAAAAATAGGGAAGAAAAACACAATACCTGAAATGCAGCTAATTGAGTATTCCGCACAAAGTAATGATCTAGCTGCTCCTTTGAAATGCAGACAACTCCACATCCAGAGAGAACATCAACACCAACGCAGTTTTCAGCTACCTTTGAAAACCAAGGTTCTGGCACCATTTACAACACGAAGTACATGTTCGCTGTAGGGAAGAAAAATACAATACCTGAAATGCAGCTTATTGAGTATTCCGCACAAAGTAATGTTCTAGCTGCTCCTTTAAAATGCAGACAACTCCACATCCAGAGAGAATATCAACGCCAACGCAGTTTTCAGCTACCTTTGAAAACCAAGCTTCTGGCACCATTTACAACACGAACTACATGTTTGCTGTAGGGAAGAAAAACACAATGCCCTGAAATGCAGCTTATTGAGTATTCCGCACAAAGTAATGATCTAGCTGCTCCTTTGAAATGCAGACAACTCCACGTTCAGTGAGATAATCAGCGCCAACACAGTTTTCAGCTGCCTTTGAAAACCAAGGTTCTGGCACCATTTACAACACTAAGTACATCTTCGCTATAGGGAAGAAACTAAGAATGTGAAACTGCTTCACAATGGAAAGCCCGCTTCGAACGAAATCCAACATTTCTCACACAGTGTCTATAAAACACAATGTGCTTAAAAGCAGCTTATTGAGTGTTCCGCACAAAGTAATGATCTAGCTGCTCCTTTGAAATGCAGACAACTCCACGTACAGCGACAACATCAACACCAACGCAGTTTTCAGCTACCTTTGAAAACCAAGCTTCTGGCACCATTTACACCACGAAGAACTTGTTAGCTATAGGGAAGAAAAACACAATACCTGAAATGCAGCTTATTGAGTATTCCGCACAAAGTAATGATCTAGCTGCTCCTTTGAAATGCAGACAACTCCAAATTCAGAGAGAACATCAACACCAACGCAGTTTTCAGCTACCTTTGAAAACCAAGGTTCTGGCCCCATTTACAACACGAAGTACATGTTCGCTATAGGGAGAAAAACACAATAGGCTGAAATGCAGCTTATTGAGTATTCCGCACAAAGTAATGTTCTAGCTGCTCCTTTGAAATGCAGACAACTCCACGTTCAGCGAGAACATCAACACCAACGCAGTTTTCAGAAATAGGGAAGAAACTAAGAATGTGAAACTTCTTCACAATTGAAAACCCGCTTCGAACGAAATCCAACATTTCTCAAGCACTGTCTAGAAAAATCAATGTGTTGAAAAGCAGCTTATTGAGTATTCCGCACAAAGTAATGATCTAGCTGCTCCTTTGAAATGCAGACAACTCCACATCCAGAGACAACATCAACACCAACGCAGTTTTCAGCTACCTTTGAAAACCAAGCTTCTGGCACCATTTACAACACGAAGTACATGTTCGACATAGGGAGAAAAACACAATAGGCTGAAATGCAGCTTATTGAGTTTCCGCACAAAGTAATGTTCTAGCTGCTCCTTTGAAATGCAGACAACTCCACATCGAGAGAGAACATTAACACCAACGCAGTTTTCAGCTACCTTTGAAAACCAAGCTTCTGGCACCATTTACAACACGAAGTACATGTTCGCTATAGGGAAGAAAAACACAATGCCCTGAAATGCAGCTTATTGAGTATTCCGCACAAAGTAATGATCTAGCTGCTCCTTTGAAATGCAGACAACTCCACGTTCAGTGAGATAATCAGCGCCAACACAGTTTTCAGCTGCCTTTGAAAACCAAGGTTCTGGCACCATTTACAACACTAAGTACATCTTCGCTATAGGGAAGAAACTAAGAATGTGAAACTGCTTCACAATGGAAAGCCCGCTTCGAACGAAATCCAACATTTCTCACACAGTGTCTATAAAACACAATGTGCTTAAAAGCAGCTTATTGAGTGTTCCGCACAAAGTAATGATCTAGCTGCTCCTTTGAAATGCAGACAACTCCACATCCAGAGAGAACATCAACACCAACGCAGTTTTCAGCTACCTTTGAAAACCAAGCTTCTGGCAACATTTACAACACGAAGTACATGTTCGCTGTAGGGAAGAAAAACACAATACCTGAAATGCAGCTTATTGAGTATTCCGCACAAAGTAATGTTCTAGCTGCTCCTTTAAAATGCAGACAACTCCACATCCAGAGAGAACATTAACACCAACGCAGTTTTCAGCTACCTTTGAAAACCAAGGTTCTGGCACCATTTACAACACGAAGTACATGTTCGTTATAGGGAAGGAACTCAGAATGTGAAACTGCTTCACAATGGAAAACCCGCTTTGAACGAAATCCCACAATTCTCACACAGTATCAGTAAAACACAATGTGCTGAAAAGCAGCTTATTGAGTGTTCCGCACAAAGTAATGATTTAGCTGCTCCTTTGAAATGCAGACAACTCCACATCCAGAGACAACATCAACACCAACGCAGTTTTCAGGTTCCTTTGAAAACCAAGCTTCTGGCACCATTTACAACACGAAGTACATGTTCACTATAGGGAGAAAAACTCAATAGGCTGAAATGCAGCTTATTGAGTATTCCGCACAAAGTAATGTTCTAGCTGCTCCTTTGAAATGCAGACAACTCCACGTACAGCGAGAACGTCAACACCAACGCAGTTTTCAGCTACCTTTGAAAACCAAGCTTCTGGCACCATTTACACCACGAAGAACTTGTTAGCTATAGGGAAGAAAAACACAATACCTGAAATGCAGCTTATTGAGTATTCCGCACAAAGTAATGATTTAGCTGCTCCTTTGAAATGCAGACAACTCCACGTACAGCGAGAACATCAACACCAACGCAGTTTTCAGCTACCTTTGAAAACCAAGGTTCTGGCCCCATTTACAACACGAAGTACATGTTCGCTATAGGGAAGAAAAATACAATACCTGCAATGCAGCTTATTGAGTATTCCGCACAAAGTAATGTTCTAGCTGCTCCTTTGAAATGCAGACAACTCCACATCCAGAGAGAACATCAACGCCAACGCAGTTTTCAGCTACCTTTGAAAACCAAGCTTCTGGCACCATTTACAACACGAAGTACATGTTCGCTGTAGGGAAGAAAAACACAATGCCCTGAAATGCAGCTTATTGAGTATTCCGCACAAAGTAATGATCTAGCTGCTCCTTTGAAATGCAGACAACTCCACGTTCAGTGAGATAATCAGCGCCAACACAGTTTTCAGCTACCTTTGAAAACCAAGGTTCTGGCACCATTTACAACACTAAGTACATCTTCGCTATAGGGAAGAAACTAAGAATGTGAAACTGCTTCACAATGGAAAACCCGCTTCGAACGAAATCCAACATTTCTCACACAGTGTCTATAAAACACAATGTGCTTAAAAGCAGCTTATTGAGTGTTCCGCACAAAGTAATGTTCTAGCTGCTCCTTTGAAATGCAGACAACTCCACGTACAGCGAGAACATCAACACCAACACAGTTTTCAGCTACCTTTGAAAACCAAGCTTCTGGCACCATTTACACCACGAAGAACTTGTTAGCTATAGGGAAGAAAAACACAATACCTGAAATGCAGCTTATTGAGTATTCCGCACAAAGTAATGATTTAGCTGCTCCTTTGAAATGCAGAAAACTCCACGTACAGCGAGAACATCAACACCAACGCAGTTTTCAGCTACCTTTGAAAACCAAGGTTCTGGCCCCATTTACAACACGAAGTACATGTTCGCTATAGGGAGAAAAACACAATAGGCTGAAATGCAGCTTATTGAGTATTCCGCACAAAGTAATGTTCTAGCTGCTCCTTTGAAATGCAGACAACTCCACGTTCAGCGAGAACATCAACACCAACGCAGTTTTCAGAAATAGGGAAGAAACTAAGAATGTGAAACTGCTTCACAATTGAAAACCCGCTTCGAACGAAATCCAACATTTCTCAAGCACTGTCTAGAAAAATCAATGTGTTGAAAAGCAGCTTATTGAGTATTCCGCACAAAGTAATGATCTAGCTGCTCCTTTGAAATGCAGACAACTCCACATCCAGAGACAACATCAACACCAACGCAGTTTTCAGCTACCTTTGAAAACCAAGCTTCTGGCACCATTTACAACACGAAGTACATGTTCGATATAGGGAGAAAAACACAATAGGCTGAAATGCAGCTTATTGAGTTTCCGCACAAAGTAATGTTCTAGCTGCTCCTTTGAAATGCAGACAACACCACATCGAGAGAGAACATTAACACCAACGCAGTTTTCAGCTACCTTTGAAAACCAAGCTTCTGGCACCATTTACAACACGAAGTACATGTTCGCTATAGGGAAGAAAAACACAATACCTGCAATGCAGCTTATTGAGTATTCCGCACAAAGTAATGTTCTAGCTGCTCCTTTGAAATGCAGACAACTCCACATCCAGAGAGAACATCAACGCCAACGCAGTTTTCAGCTACCTTTGAAAACCAAGATTCTGACACCATTTACAACACGAAGTACATGTTCGCTGTAGGGAAGAAAAACACAATGCCCTGAAATGCAGCTTATTGAGTATTCCGCACAAAGTAATGATCTAGCTGCTCCTTTGAAATGCAGACAACTCCACGTTCAGTGAGATAATCAGCGCCAACACAGTTTTCAGCTGCCTTTGAAAACCAAGGTTCTGGCACCATTTACAACACTAAGTACATCTTCGCTATAGGGAAGAAACTAAGAATGTGAAACTGCTTCACAATGGAAAACCCGCTTCGAACGAAATCCAACATTTCTCACACAGTGTCTATAAAACACAATGTGCTTAAAAGCAGCTTATTGAGTGTTCCGCACAAAGTAATGATCTAGCTGCTCCTTTGAAATGCAGACAACTCCACATCCAGAGAGAACATCAACACCAACGCAGTTTTCAGCTACCTTTGAAAACCAAGCTTCTGGCAACATTTACAACACGAAGTATATGTTCGCTATAGGGAAGAAAAACACAATACCTGCAAGGCAGCTTATTGAGTATTCCGCACAAAGTAATGTTCTAGCTGCTCCTTTGAAATGCAGACAACTCCACATCCAGAGAGAACATCAACACCAACGCAGTTTTCAGCTACCTTTGAAAACCAAGATTCTGGCACCATTTACAACACGAAGTACATGTTCGCTATAGGGAAGGAACTCAGAATGTGAAACTCCTTCACAATGGAAAACCCGCTTCGAACGAAATCCCACAATTCTCACACAGTGTCTGTAAAAGACAACGTGCTGAAATGCAGCTTATTGAGTGTTCCGCACAAAGTAATGTTCTAGCTGCTCCTTTGAAATGCAGACAACTCCACGTACAGCGAGAACATCAACACCAACGCAGTTTTCAGAAATAGGGAAGAAACTAAGAATGTGAAACTGCTTCACAATTGAAAACCCGCTTCGAACGAAATCCAACATTTCTCAAGCACTGTCTAGAAAAATCAATGTGTTGAAAAGCAGCTTATTGAGTATTCCGCACAAAGTAATGATCTAGCTGCTCCTTGGAAATGCAGACAACTCCACATCCAGAGACAACATCAACACCAACGCAGTTTTCAGCTACCTTTGAAAACCAAGCTTCTGGCACCATTTACAACACGAAGTACATGTTCGCTATAGGGAGAAAAACACAATAGGCTGAAATGCAGCTTATTGAGTATTCCGCACAAAGTAATGTTCTAGCTGCTCCTTTGAAATGCAGACAACTCCACATCGAGAGAGAACATTAACACCAACGCAGTTTTCAGCTACCTTTGAAAACCAAGCTTCTGGCACCATTTACAACACGAACTTCATGTTAAAAATAGGGAAGAAAAACACAATACCTGAAATGCAGCTAATTGAGTATTCCGCACAAAGTAATGATCTAGCTGCTCCTTTGAAATGCAGAGAACTCCACATCCAGAGATAACATTAACACCAACGCAGTTTTCAGCTACCTTTGAAAACCAAGCTTCTGGCACCATTTACAACACGAAGTACATGTTCGCTGTAGGGAAGAAAAATACAATACCTGAAATGCAGCTTATTGAGTATTCCGCACAAAGTAATGTTCTAGCTGCTCCTTTAAAATGCAGACAACTCCACATCCAGAGAGAAGATTAACACCAACGCAGTTTTCAGCTACCTTTGAAAACCAAGGTTCTGGCACCATTTACAACACGAAGTACATGTTCGTTATAGGGAAGAATCTCAAAATGTGAAACTGCTTCACAATGGAAAACCCGCTTTGAACGAAATCCCACAATTCTCACACAGTATCTGTAAAACACAATGTGCTGAAAAGCAGCTTATTGAGTGTTCCGCACAAAGTAATGATTTAGCTGCTCCTTTGAAATGCAGACAACTCCACATCCAGAGACAACATCAACACCAACGCAGTTTTCAGCTACCTTTGAAAACCAAGTTTCTGGCACCATTTACACCACGAAGTACATGTTCACTATAGGGAGAAAAACTCAATAGGCTGAAATGCAGCTTATTGAGTATTCCGCACAAAGTAATGTTCTAGCTGCTCCTTTGAAATGCAGACAACTCCACGTTCAGCGAGAACATCAACACCAATGCAGTTTTCAGCTACCTTTGAAAACCAAGCTTCTGGCACCATTTACAACACGAACTACATGTTTGCTGTAGGAAAGAAAAACACAATACCTGAAATGCAGCTTATTGAGTATTCCGCACAAAGTAATGATCTAGCTGCTCCTTTGAAATGCAGACAACTCCACGTTCAATGAGATAATCAGCGCCAACTCAGTTTTCAGCTGCCTTTGAAAACCAAGGTTCTGGCACCATTTACAACACTAAGTACATCTTCGCTATAGGGAAGAAACTAAGAATGTGAAACTGCTTCACAATGGAAAGCCCGCTTCGAACGAAATCCAACATTTCTCACACAGTGTCTATAAAACACAATGTGCTTAAAAGCAGTTATTGAGTGTTCCGCACAAAGTAATGATCTAGCTGCTCCTTTGAAATGCAGACAACTCCACATCCAGAGAGAACATCAACACCAACGCAGTTTTCAGCTACCTTTGAAAACCAAGGTTCTGGCACCATTTACAACACGAAGAACTTGTTAGCTATAGGGAAGAATCTCAGAATGTGAAACTGCTTCACAATGGAAAACCCGCTTTGAACGAAATCCCACAATTCTCACACAGTATCTGTAAAACACAATGTGCTGAAAAGCAGCTTATTGAGTGTTCCGCACAAAGTAATGATTTAGCTGCTCTTTTGAAATGCAGACAACTCCACATCCAGAGACAACATCAACACCAACGCAGTTTTCAGCTACCTTTGAAAACCAAGCTTCTGGCACCATTTACAACACGAAGTACATGTTCGCTATAGGGAAGAAAAACACAATACCTGCAATGCAGCTTATTGAGTATTCCGCACAAAGTAATGTTCTAGTTGCTCCTTTGAAATGCAGACAACTCCACATCCAGAGAGAACATCAACAGCAACGCAGTTTTCAGCTACCTTTGAAAACCAAGCTTCTGGCACCATTTACAACACGAAGTACATGTTCGCTATAGGGAAGAAACTCAGAATGTGAAACTGCTTCACAATGGAAAACCCGCTTCGAACGAAATCTAACATTTCTCACACAGTGTCTATAAAACACAATGTGCTGAAAAGCAGCTTATTGAGTGTTCCGCACAAAGTAATGATCTAGCTGCTCCTTTGAAATGCAGACAACTCCACATCCAGAGAGAACATCAACACCAATTCAGTTTTCAGCTACTTTGGAAAACCAAGGTTCTGGCACCATTTACAACACGAAATACATGTTAGTTATAAGGAAGAAAAATACAATACCTGAAATGCAGCTTATTGAGTATTCCGCACAAAGTAATGATCTAGCTGCTCCTTTGAAATGCAGACAACTCCACATCCAGAGAGAACATCAACACCAACGCAGTTTTCAGCTACCTTTGAAAACCAGGTTCTGGCACCATTTACAACACGAAGTACATGTTCGCTATAGGGAGAAAAAAAAAATGCTTTGAAAGGCAGCTTATTGAGTATTCCGCACAAAGTAATGTTCTAGCTGCTCCTTTGAAATGCAGACAACTCCACGTTCAGCGAGAACATCAACGCCAATGCAGTTTTCAGAAATAGGGAAGAAATTAAGAATGTGAAACTGCTTCACATTTGAAAACCCGCTTCGAACGAAATCCAACATTTCTCAAGCACTGTCTACAAAAATCAATGTGTTGAAAAGCAGCTTATTGAGTATTCCGCACAAAGTAATGATCTAGCTGCTCCTTTGAAATGCAGACAACTCCACATCCAGAGACAACATCAACACCAACGCAGTTTTCAGCTACCTTTGAAAACCAAGCTTCTGGCACCATTTACAACACGAAGTACATGTTAGCTATAGGGAAGAAAAACACAATACCTGAAATGCAGCTTATTGAGTATTCCGCACAAAGCAATGTTCTGGCTGCTCCTTTGAAATGCAGACAAATCCAAAACCAGAGAGAACATCAATACCAAAGCAGTTTTCAGCTACCTTGGAAAACCAAGCTTCTGGCACCATTTACAACACGAAGTACATGTTCGATAAAGGGAGAAAAACTCAATAGGCTGAAATGCAGCTTATTGAGTATTCCGCACAAAGTAATGTTCTAGCTGCTCCTTTGAAATGCAGACAACTCCACATCCAGAGAGAACATTAACACCAACGCAGTTTTCAGCTACCTTTGAA
Organism: Ochotona curzoniae; assembly: GCF_017591425.1. Classification (NCBI taxonomy): domain Eukaryota; kingdom Metazoa; phylum Chordata; class Mammalia; order Lagomorpha; family Ochotonidae; genus Ochotona; species Ochotona curzoniae. Next base: position 84,287 of record NW_024466303.1, on the reverse strand, counting down.
AACCAAGCTTCTGGCACCATTTACAACACGAAGTACATGTTCGCTATAGGGAAGAAAAACACAATACCTGCAATGCAGCTTATTGAGTATTCCGCACAAAGTAATGTTCTAGCTGCTCCTTTAAAATGCAGACAACTCCACGTTCAGTGAGAACATTAACACCAACGCAGTTTTCAGCTACCTTTGAAAACCAAGGTTCTGGCACCATTTACAACACGAAGAACATGTTCGCTATAGGGAAGAAACTCAGAATGTGAAACTGCTTCACAATGGAAAGCCCGCTTCGAACGAAATCCAACATTTCTCACACAGTGTCTATAAAACACAATGTGCTTAAAAGCAGCTTATTGAGTGTTCCGCACAAAGTAATGATTTAGCTGCTCCTTTGAAATGCAGACAACTCCACATCCAGAGAGAACATCAACACCAACGCAGTTTTCAGCTACCTTTGAAAACCAAGCTTCTGGCACCATTTACAACACGAAGTACATGTTCGCTGTAGGGAAGAAAAACACAATACCTGAAATGTGCTGAAAAGCAGCTTATTGAGTGTTCCGCACAAAGTAATGATTTAGCTGCTCCTTTGAAATGCAGACAACTCCACATCCAGAGACAACATCAACACCAACGCAGTTTTCAGCTACCTTTGAAAACCAAGCTTCTGGCACCATTTACAACACGAAGTACATGTTCACTATAGGGAGAAAAACTCAATAGGCTGAAATGCAGCTTATTGAGTATTCCGCACAAAGTAATGTTCTAGCTGCTCCTTTGAAATGCAGACAACTCCACGTTCAGCGAGAACATCAACACCAATGCAGTTTTCAGCTACCTTTGAAAACCAAGCTTCTGGCACCATTTACAACACGAAGTACATGTTCGCTATAGGGAAGAAAAACACAATACCTGCAATGCAGCTTATTGAGTATTCCGCACAAAGTAATGTTCTAGCTGCTCCTTTGAAATGCAGACAACTCCACATCCAGAGAGAACATCAATGCCAACGCAGTTTTCAGCTACCTTTGAAAACCAAGCTTCTGGCACCATTTACAACACGAAGTACATGTTCGCTGTAGGGAAGAAAAACACAATGCCCTGAAATGCAGCTTATTGAGTATTCCGCACAAAGTAATGATCTAGCTGCTCCTTTGAAATGCAGACAACTCCACGTTCAGTGAGATAATCAGCGCCAACACAGTTTTCAGCTACCTTTGAAAACCAAGGTTCTGGCACCATTTACAACACTAAGTACATCTTCGCTATAGGGAAGAAACTAAGAATGTGAAACTGCTTCACAATGGAAAACCCGCTTCGAACGAAATCCAACATTTCTCACACAGTGTCTATAAAACACAATGTGCTTAAAAGCAGCTTATTGAGTGTTCCGCACAAAGTAATGATCTAGCTGCTCCTTTGAAATGCAGACAACTCCACATCCAGAGAGAACATCAACACCAACGCAGTTTTCAGCTACCTTTGAAAACCAAGCTTCTGGCAACATTTACAACACGAAGTATATGTTCGCTATAGGGAAGAAAAACACAATACCTGCAAGGCAGCTTATTGAGTATTCCGCACAAAGTAATGTTCTAGCTGCTCCTTTGAAATGCAGACAACTCCACATCCAGAGAGAACATCAACACCAACGCAGTTTTCAGCTACCTTTGAAAACCAAGATTCTGGCACCATTTACAACACGAAGTACATGTTCGCTATAGGGAAGGAACTCAGAATGTGAAACTCCTTCACAATGGAAAACCCGATCGAACGAAATCCCACAATTCTCACACAGTGTCTGTAAAACACAACGTGCTGAAAAGCAGCTTATTGAGTGTTCCGCACAAAGTAATGTTCTAGCTGCTCCTTTGAAATGCAGACAAATCCACGTACAGCGAGAACATCAACACCAACGCAGTTTTCAGCTACCTTTGAAAACCAAGCTTCTGGCACCATTTACACCACGAAGAACTTGTTAGCTATAGGGAAGAAAAACACAATACCTGAAATGCAGCTTATTGAGTATTCCGCACAAAGTAATGATTTAGCTGCTCCTTTGAAATGCAGACAACTCCACGTACAGCGAGAACATCAACACCAACGCAGTTTTCAGCTACCTTTGAAAACCAAGCTTCTGGCCCCATTTACAACACGAAGTACATGTTCGCTATAGGGAGAAAAACACAATAGGCTGAAATGCAGCTTATTGAGTATTCCGCACAAAGTAATGTTCTAGCTGCTCCTTTGAAATGCAGACAACTCCACATCCAGAGAGAACATCAACACCAACGCAGTTTTCAGCTACCTTTGAAAACCAAGCTTCTGGCACCATTTACAACACGAAGTACATGTTCGCTATAGGGAAGAAAAACACAATACCTGAAATGTAGCTTATTGAGTATTCCGCACAAAGTAATGTTCTAGCTGCTCCTTTGAAATGCAGACAACTCCAAAACCAGAGAGAACATCAACACCAACGCAGTTTTCAGCTACCTTTGGAAACCAAGGTTCTGGCACCATTTACAACACGAAGTACATGTTCGCTATAGGGAGAAAAACACAATAGGCTGAAATGTAGCTTATTGAGTATTCCGCACAAAGTAATGTTCTAGCTGCTCCTTTGAAATGCAGACAATTCCAAATTCAGGGAGAACATGAATACCAACGCAGTTTTCAGCTACCTTTGAATACCAAGGTTCTGGCACCATTTACAATACGAAGTACATGTTCGCTATAGGGAAGAAACTCAGAATGTGAAACTGCTTCACAATGGAAAACCCGCTTCGAACGAAATCCAACATTTCTCACACAGTGTCTATAAAAAGTAATGTGTTGAAAAGCAGCTTATTGAGTATTCCGCACAAAGTAATGTTCTAGCTGCTCCTTTGAAATGCAGACAACTCCACATCCAGAGAGAACATCAACACCAACGCAGTTTTCAGCTACCTTTGAAAACCAAGCTTCTGGCACCATTTAAAACACGAATACATGTTAGCTATAGGGAAGAAAAACACAATACGTTGAAATGCAGCTTATTGAGTATTCCGCACAAAGTAATGATCTAGCTGCTCCTTTGAAATGCAGACAACTCCAAATTCAGAGAGAACATCAACACCAACGCAGTTTTCAGCTACCTTTGAAAACCAGGTTCTGGCACCATTTATAACACGAAGTACATGTTCGCTATAGGGAGAAAAACACAATGCGCTGAAACGCAGCTTATTGAGTATTCCGCACAAAGTAATGTTCTAGCTGCTCCTTTGAAATGCAGACAACTCCACGTTCAGCGAGAACATCAACACCAACGCAGTTTTCAGAAATAGGGAAGAAACTAAAAATGTGAAACTGCTTCACAATTGAAAACCCGCTTCGAACGAAATCCAACATTTCTCAAGCACTGTCTAGAAAAATCAATGTGTTGAAAAGCAGCTTATTGAGTATTCCGCACAAAGTAATGATCTAGCTGCTCCTTTGAAATGCAGACAACTCCACATCCAGAGACAACATCAACACCAACGCAGTTTTCAGCTACCTTTGAAAACCAAGCTTCTGGCACCATTTACAACACGAAGTACATGTTCGCTATAGGGAGAAAAACACAATAGGCTGAAATGCAGCTTATTGAGTATTCCGCACAAAGTAATGTTCTAGCTGCTCCTTTGAAATGCAGACAACTCCACATCGAGAGAGAACATTAACACCAACGCAGTTTTCAGCTACCTTTGAAAACCAAGCTTCTGGCACCATTTACAACACGAACTTCATGTTAAAAATAGGGAAGAAAAACACAATACCTGAAATGCAGCTAATTGAGTATTCCGCACAAAGTAATGATCTAGCTGCTCCTTTGAAATGCAGACAACTCCACATCCAGAGATAACATTAACACCAACGCAGTTTTCAGCTACCTTTGAAAACCAAGGTTCTGGCACCATTTACAACACGAAGTACATGTTCGTTATAGGGAAGAATCTCAAAATGTGAAACTGCTTCACAATGGAAAACCCGCTTTGAACGAAATCCCACAATTCTCACACAGTATCTGTAAAACACAATGTGCTGAAAAGCAGCTTATTGAGTGTTCCGCACAAAGTAATGATTTAGCTGCTCCTTTGAAATGCAGACAACTCCACATCCAGAGAGAACATCAACACCAACGCAGTTTTCAGCTACCTTTGAAAACCAAGCTTCTGGCACCATTTACAACACGAAGTACATGTTCGCTATAGGGAAGAAAAACACAATACCTGCAATGCAGCTTATTGAGTATTCCGCACAAAGTAATGTTCTAGCTGCTCCTTTGAAATGCAGACAACTCCAAAACCAGAGAGAACATCAACACCAACGCAGTTTTCAGCTACCTTTGGAAACCAAGGTTCTGGCACCATTTACAACACGAAGTACATGTTCGCTATAGGGAGAAAAACACAATAGGCTGAAATGTAGCTTATTGAGTATTCCGCACAAAGTAATGTTCTAGCTGCTCCTTTGAAATGCAGACAATTCCAAATTCAGGGAGAACATCAATACCAACGCAGTTTTCAGCTACCTTTGAATACCAAGGTTCTGGCACCATTTACAATACGAAGTACATGTTCGCTATAGGGAAGAAACTCAGAATGTGAAACTGCTTCACAATGGAAAACCCGCTTCGAACGAAATCCAACATTTCTCACACAGTGTCTATAAAAAGTAATGTGTTGAAAAGCAGCTTATTGAGTGTTCCTCACAAAGTAATGTTCTAGCTGCTCCTTTGAAATGCAGACAACTCCACATCCAGAGAGAACATCAACACCAACGCAGTTTTCAGCTACCTTTGAAAACCAAGCTTCTGGCACCATTTAAAACACGAATACATGTTAGCTATAGGGAAGAAAAACACAATACGTTGAAATGCAGCTTATTGAGTATTCCGCACAAAGTAATGATCTAGCTGCTCCTTTGAAATGCAGACAACTCCAAATTCAGAGAGAACATCAACACCAACGCAGTTTTCAGCTACCTTTGAAAACCAGGTTTTGGCACCATTTATAACACGAAGTACATGTTCGCTATAGGGAGAAAAACACAATGCGCTGAAACGCAGCTTATTGAGTATTCCGCACAAAGTAATGTTCTAGCTGCTCCTTTGAAATGCAGACAACTCCACGTTCAGCGAGAACATCAACACCAACGCAGTTTTCAGAAATAGGGAAGAAACTAAAAATGTGAAACTGCTTCACAATTGAAAACCCGCTTCGAACGAAATCCAACATTTCTCAAGCACTGTCTAGAAAAATCAATGTGTTGAAAAGCAGCTTATTGAGTATTCCGCACAAAGTAATGATCTAGCTGCTCCTTTGAAATGCAGACAACTCCACATCCAGAGACAACATCAACACCAACGCAGTTTTCAGCTACCTTTGAAAACCAAGCTTCTGGCACCATTTACAACACGAAGTACATGTTCGCTATAGGGAGAAAAACACAATAGGCTGAAATGCAGCTTATTGAGTATTCCGCACAAAGTAATGTTCTAGCTGCTCCTTTGAAATGCAGACAACTCCACATCGAGAGAGAACATTAACACCAACGCAGTTTTCAGCTACCTTTGAAAACCAAGCTTCTGGCACCATTTACAACACGAACTTCATGTTAAAAATAGGGAAGAAAAACACAATACCTGAAATGCAGCTAATTGAGTATTCCGCACAAAGTAATGATCTAGCTGCTCCTTTGAAATGCAGACAACTCCACATCCAGAGATAACATTAACACCAACGCAGTTTTCAGCTACCTTTGAAAACCAAGCTTCTGGCACCATTTACAACACGAAGTACATGTTCGCTGTAGGGAAGAAAAATACAATACCTGAAATGCAGCTTATTGAGTATTCCGCACAAAGTAATGTTCTAGCTGCTCCTTTAAAATGCAGACAACTCCACATCCAGAGAGAACATTAACACCAACGCAGTTTTCAGCTACCTTTGAAAACCAAGGTTCTGGCACCATTTACAACACGAAGTACATGTTCGTTATAGGGAAGAATCTCAAAATGTGAAACTGCTTCACAATGGAAAACCCGCTTTGAACGAAATCCCACAATTCTCACACAGTATCTGTAAAACACAATGTGCTGAAAAGCAGCTTATTGAGTGTTCCGCACAAAGTAATGATTTAGCTGCTCCTTTGAAATGCAGACAACTCCACATCCAGAGACAACATCAACACCAACGCAGTTTTCAGCTACCTTTGAAAACCAAGTTTCTGGCACCATTTACACCACGAAGTACATGTTCACTATAGGGAGAAAAACTCAATAGGCTGAAATGCAGCTTATTGAGTATTCCGCACAAAGTAATGTTCTAGCTGCTCCTTTGAAATGCAGACAACTCCACGTTCAGCGAGAACATCAACACCAATGCAGTTTTCAGCTACCTTTGAAAACCAAGCTTCTGGCACCATTTACAACACGAACTACATGTTTGCTGTAGGAAAGAAAAACACAATACCTGAAATGCAGCTTATTGAGTATTCCGCACAAAGTAATGATCTAGCTGCTCCTTTGAAATGCAGACAACTCCACGTTCAGTGAGATAATCAGCGCCAACTCAGTTTTCAGCTGCCTTTGAAAACCAAGGTTCTGGCACCATTTACAACACTAAGTACATCTTCGCTATAGGGAAGAAACTAAGAATGTGAAACTGCTTCACAATGGAAAACCCGCTTCGAACGAAATCCAACATTTCTCACACAGTGTCTATAAAACACAATGTGCTTAAAAGCAGCTTATTGAGTGTTCCGCACAAAGTAATGATCTAGCTGCTCCTTTGAAATGCAGACAACTCCACATCCAGAGAGAACATCAACACCAACGCAGTTTTCAGCTACCTTTGAAAACCAAGCTTCTGGCACCATTTACAACACGAAGTACATGTTCCCTGTAGGGAAGAAAAACACAATAGGCTGAAATGCAGCTTATTGAGTATTCCGCACAAAGTAATGTTCTAGCTGCTCCTTTAAAATGCACACAACTCCACATCCAGAGAGAACATTAACACCAACGCATTTTCAGCTACCTTTGAAAACCAAGGTTCTGGCACCATTTACAACACGAAGTACATGTTCGTTATAGGGAAGAATCTCAGAATGTGAAACTGCTTCACAATGGAAAACCCGCTTTGAACGAAATCCCACAATTCTCACACAGTATCTGTAAAACACAATGTGCTGAAAAGCAGCTTATTGAGTGTTCCGCACAAAGTAATGATTTAGCTGCTCTTTTGAAATGCAGAAAACTCCACATCCAGAGACAACATCAACACCAACGCAGTTTTCAGCTACCTTTGAAAACCAAGGTTCTGGCACCATTTACACCACGAAGTACATGTTCACTATAGGGAGAAAAACTCAATAGGCTGAAATGCAGCTTATTGAGTATTCCGCACAAAGTAATGTTCTAGCTGCTCCTTTGAAATGCAGACAACTCCACGTTCAGCGAGAACATCAACACCAATGCAGTTTTCAGCTACCTTTGAAAACCAAGGTTCTGGCACCATTTACAACACGAAGTACATGTTCGCTATAGGGAAGAAAAACACAATACCTGCAATGCAGCTTATTGAGTATTCCGCACAAAGTAATGTTCTAGTTGCTCCTTTGAAATGCAGACAACTCCACATCCAGAGAGAACATCAACAGCAACGCAGTTTTCAGCTACCTTTGAAAACCAAGCTTCTGGCACCATTTACAACACGAAGTACATGTTCACTATAGGGAAGAAACTCAGAATGTGAAACTGCTTCACAATGGAAAACCCGCTTCGAACGAAATCTAACATTTCTCACACAGTGTCTATAAAACACAATGTGCTGAAAAGCAGCTTATTGAGTGTTCCGCACAAAGTAATGATCTAGCTGCTCCTTTGAAATGCAGACAACTCCACATCCAGAGAGAACATCAACACCAATTCAGTTTTCAGCTACTTTTGAAAACCAAGGTTCTGGCACCAAATACAACACGAAGTACATGTTCACTATAGGGAGAAAAACTCAATAGGCTGAAATGCAGCTTATTGAGTATTCCGCACAAAGTAATGATCTAGCTGCTCCTTTGAAATGCAGACAACTCCACATCCAGAGAGAACATCAACACCAACGCAGTTTTCAGCTACCTTTGAAAACCAGGTTCTGGCACCATTTACAACACGAAGTACATGTTCGCTATAGGGAGAAAAAAACAATGCGCTGAAAGGCAGCTTATTGAGTATTCCGCACAAAGTAATGTTCTAGCTGCTCCTTTGAAATGCAGACAACTCCACATCCAGAGAGAACATTAACACCAACGCAGTTTTCAGCTACCTTTGAAAACCAAGCTTCTGGCACCATTTACAACACGAAGTACATGTTAAAAATAGGGAAGAAAAACACAATACGTTGAAATGCAGCTTATTGAGTATTCCGCACAAAGTAATGTTCTAGCTGCTCCTTTAAAATGCAGACAACTCCACGTTCAGTGAGAACATTAACACCAACGCAGTTTTCAGCTACCTTTGAAAACCAAGGTTCTGGCACCATTTACAACACGAAGAACATGTTCGCTATAGGGAAGAAACTCAGAATGTGAAACTGCTTCACAATGGAAAGCCCGCTTCGAACGAAATCCAACATTTCTCACACAGTGTCTATAAAACACAATGTGCTTAAAAGCAGCTTATTGAGTGTTCCGCACAAAGTAATGATCTAGCTGCTCCTTTGAAATGCAGACAACTCCACATCCAGAGAGAACATCAACACCAACGCAGTTTTCAGCTACCTTTGAAAACCAAGCTTCTGGCACCATTTACAACACGAAGTACATGTTCGCTGTAGGGAAGAAAAACACAATACCTGAAATGCAGCTTATTGAGTATTCCGCACAAAGTAATGTTCTAGCTGCTCCTTTAAAATGCAGACAACTCCACATCCAGAGAGAACATTAACACCAACGCAGTTTTCAGCTACCTTTGAAAACCAAGGTTCTGGCACCATTTACAACACGAAGTACATGTTCGTTATAGGGAAGAATCTCAAAATGTGAAACTGCTTCACAATGGAAAACCCGCTTTGAACGAAATCCAACATTTCTCACACAGTATCAGTAAAACACAATGTGCTGAAAAGCAGCTTATTGAGTGTTCCGCACAAAGTAATGATTTAGCTGCTCCTTTGAAATGCAGACAACTCCACATCCAGAGACAACATCAACACCAACGCAGTTTTCAGGTACCTTTGAAAACCAAGCTTCTGGCACCATTTACAACACGAAGTACATGTTCACTATAGGGAGAAAAACTCAATAGGCTGAAATGCAGCTTATTGAGTATTCCGCACAAAGTAATGTTCTAGCTGCTCCTTTGAAATGCAGACAACTCCACGTTCAGCGAGAACATCAACACCAATGCAGTTTTCAGCTACCTTTGAAAACCAAGCTTCTGGCACCATTTACAACACGAAGTACATGTTCGCTATAGGGAAGAAAAACACAATACCTGCAATGCAGCTTATTGAGTATTCCGCACAAAGTAATGTTCTAGCTGCTCCTTTGAAATGCAGACAACTCCACATCCAGAGAGAACATCAACGCCAACGCAGTTTTCAGCTACCTTTGAAAACCAAGCTTCTGGCACCATTTACAACACGAAGTACATGTTCGCTGTAGGGAAGAAAAACACAATGCCCTGAAATGCAGCTTATTGAGTATTCCGCACAAAGTAATGATCTAGCTGCTCCTTTGAAATGCAGACAACTCCACGTTCAGTGAGATAATCAGCGCCAACACAGTTTTCAGCTACCTTTGAAAACCAAGGTTCTGGCACCATTTACAACACTAAGTACATCTTCGCTATAGGGAAGAAACTAAGAATGTGAAACTGCTTCACAATGGAAAACCCGCTTCGAACGAAATCCAACATTTCTCACACAGTGTCTATAAAACACAATGTGCTTAAAAGCAGCTTATTGAGTGTTCCGCACAAAGTAATGATCTAGCTGCTCCTTTGAAATGCAGACAACTCCACATCCAGAGAGAACATCAACACCAACGCAGTTTTCAGCTACCTTTGAAAACCAAGCTTCTGGCAACATTTACAACACGAAGTATATGTTCGCTATAGGGAAGAAAAACACAATACCTGCAAGGCAGCTTATTGAGTATTCCGCACAAAGTAATGTTCTAGCTGCTCCTTTGAAATGCAGACAACTCCACATCCAGAGAGAACATCAACACCAACGCAGTTTTCAGCTACCTTTGAAAACCAAGGTTCTGGCACCATTTACAACACGAAGTACATGTTCGCTATAGGGAAGGAACTCAGAATGTGAAACTCCTTCACAATGGAAAACCCGCTTCGAACGAAATCCCACAATTCTCACACAGTGTCTGTAAAACACAACGTGCTGAAAAGCAGCTTATTGAGTGTTCCGCACAAAGTAATGTTCTAGCTGCTCCTTTGAAATGCAGACAACTCCACGTACAGCGAGAACATCAACACCAACGCAGTTTTCAGCTACCTTTGAAAACCAAGCTTCTGGCACCATTTACACCACGAAGAACTTGTTAGCTATAGGGAAGAAAAACACAATACCTGAAATGCAGCTTATTGAGTATTCCGCACAAAGTAATGATTTAGCTGCTCCTTTGAAATGCAGACAACTCCACGTACAGCGAGAACATCAACACCAACGCAGTTTTCAGCTACCTTTGAAAACCAAGGTTCTGGCCCCATTTACAACACGAAGTACATGTTCGCTATAGGGAGAAAAACACAATAGGCTGAAATGCAGCTTATTGAGTATTCCGCACAAAGTAATGTTCTAGCTGCTCCTTTGAAATGCAGACAACTCCACATCCATAGAGAACATCAACACCAACGCAGTTTTCAGCTACCTTTGGAAACCAAGGTTCTGGCACCATTTACAACACGAAGTACATGTTCGTTATAGGGAGAAAAACACAATAGGCTGAAATGTAGCTTATTGAGTATTCCGCACAAAGTAATGTTCTAGCTGCTCCTTTGAAATGCAGACAATTCCAAATTCAGGGAGAACATCAATACCAACGCAGTTTTCAGCTGCCTTTGAATACCAAGGTTCTGGCACCATTTACAATACGAAGTACATGTTCGCTATAGGGAAGAAACTCAGAATGTGAAACTGCTTCACAATGGAAAACCCGCTTCGAACGAAATCCAACATTTCTCACACAGTGTCTATAAAAAGTAATGTGTTGAAAAGCAGCTTATTGAGTATTCCGCACAAAGTAATGTTCTAGCTGCTCCTTTGAAATGCAGACAACTCCACATCCAGAGAGAACATCAACACCAACGCAGTTTTCAGCTACCTTTGAAAACCAAGCTTCTGGCACCATTTAAAACACGAATACATGTTAGCTATAGGGAAGAAAAACACAATACGTTGAAATGCAGCTTATTGAGTATTCCGCACAAAGTAATGTTCTAGCTGCTCCTTTGAAATGCAGACAACTCCACGTTCAGCGAGAACATCAACACCAACGCAGTTTTCAGAAATAGGGAAGAAACTAAGAATGTGAAACTGCTTCACAATTGAAAACCCGCTTCGAACGAAATCCAACATTTCTCAAGCACTGTCTAGAAAAATCAATGTGTTGAAAAGCAGCTTATTGAGTATTCCGCACAAAGTAATGATCTAGCTGCTCCTTTGAAATGCAGACAACTCCACATCCAGAGACAACATCAACACCAACGCAGTTTTCAGCTACCTTTGAAAACCAAGCTTCTGGCACCATTTACAACACGAAGTACATGTTCGCTATAGGGAGAAAAACACAATAGGCTGAAATGCAGCTTATTGAGTATTCCGCACAAAGTAATGTTCTAGCTGCTCCTTTGAAATGCAGACAACTCCACATCGAGAGAGAACATTAACACCAACGCAGTTTTCAGCTACCTTTGAAAACCAAGCTTCTGGCACCATTTACAACACGAACTTCATGTTAAAAATAGGGAAGAAAAACACAATACCTGAAATGCAGCTAATTGAGTATTCCGCACAAAGTAATGATCTAGCTGCTCCTTTGAAATGCAGACAACTCCACATCCAGAGATAACATTAACACCAACGCAGTTTTCAGCTACCTTTGAAAACCAAGCTTCTGGCAACATTTACAACACGAAGTACATGTTCGCTGTAGGGAAGAAAAATACAATACCTGAAATGCAGCTTATTGAGTATTCCGCACAAAGTAATGTTCTAGCTGCTCCTTTAAAATGCAGACAACTCCACATCCAGAGAGAACATTAACACCAACGCAGTTTTCAGCTACCTTTGAAAACCAAGGTTCTGGCACCATTTACAACACGAAGTACATGTTCGTTATAGGGAAGAATCTCAAAATGTGAAACTGCTTCACAATGGAAAACCCGCTTTGAACGAAATCCCACAATTCTCACACAGTATCTGTAAAACACAATGTGCTGAAAAGCAGCTTATTGAGTGTTCCGCACAAAGTAATGATTTAGCTGCTCCTTTGAAATGCAGACAACTCCACATCCAGAGACAACATCAACACCAACGCAGTTTTCAGCTACCTTTGAAAACCAAGCTTCTGGCACCATTTACACCACGAAGTACATGTTCACTATAGGGAGAAAAACTCAATAGGCTGAAATGCAGCTTATTGAGTATTCCGCACAAAGTAATGTTCTAGCTGCTCCTTTGAAATGCAGACAACTCCACGTTCAGCGAGAACATCAACACCAATGCAGTTTTCAGCTACCTTTGAAAACCAAGCTTCTGGCACCATTTACAACACGAACTACATGTTTGCTGTAGGAAAGAAAAACACAATACCTGAAATGCAGCTTATTGAGTATTCCGCACAAAGTAATGATCTAGCTGCTCCTTTGAAATGCAGACAACTCCACGTTCAGTGAGATAATCAGCGCCAACACAGTTTTCAGCTACCTTTGAAAACCAAGGTTCTGGCACCATTTACAACACTAAGTACATCTTCGCTATAGGGAAGAAACTAAGAATGTGAAACTGCTTCACAATGGAAAACCCGCTTCGAACGAAATCCAACATTTCTCACACAGTGTCTATAAAACACAATGTGCTTAAAAGCAGCTTATTGAGTGTTCCGCACAAAGTAATGATCTAGCTGCTCCTTTGAAATGCAGACAACTCCACATCCAGAGAGAACATCAACACCAACGCAGTTTTCAGCTACCTTTGAAAACCAAGCTTCTGGCAACATTTACAACACGAAGTATATGTTCGCTATAGGGAAGAAAAACACAATACCTGCAAGGCAGCTTATTGAGTATTCCGCACAAAGTAATGTTCTAGCTGCTCCTTTGAAATGCAGACAACTCCACATCCAGAGAGAACATCAACACCAACGCAGTTTTCAGCTACCTTTGAAAACCAAGGTTCTGGCACCATTTACAACACGAAGTACATGTTCGCTATAGGGAAGGAACTCAGAATGTGAAACTCCTTCACAATGGAAAACCCGCTTCGAACGAAATCCCACAATTCTCACACAGTGTCTGTAAAACACAACGTGCTGAAAAGCAGCTTATTGAGTGTTCTGCACAAAGTAATGTTCTAGCTGCTCCTTTGAAATGCAGACAACTCCACGTACAGCGAGAACATCAACACCAACGCAGTTTTCAGCTACCTTTGAAAACCAAGCTTCTGGCACCATTTACACCACGAAGAACTTGTTAGCTATAGGGAAGAAAAACACAATACCTGAAATGCAGCTTATTGAGTATTCCGCACAAAGTAATGATTTAGCTGCTCCTTTGAAATGCAGACAACTCCACGTACAGCGAGAACATCAACACCAACGCAGTTTTCAGCTACCTTTGAAAACCAAGGTTCTGGCCCCATTTACAACACGAAGTACATGTTCGCTATAGGGAGAAAAACACAATAGGCTGAAATGCAGCTTATTGAGTATTCCGCACAAAGTAATGTTCTAGCTGCTCCTTTGAAATGCAGACAACTCCACATCCATAGAGAACATCAACACCAACGCAGTTTTCAGCTACCTTTGGAAACCAAGGTTCTGGCACCATTTACAACACGAAGTACATGTTCGTTATAGGGAGAAAAACACAATAGGCTGAAATGTAGCTTATTGAGTATTCCGCACAAAGTAATGTTCTAGCTGCTCCTTTGAAATGCAGACAATTCCAAATTCAGGGAGAACATCAATACCAACGCAGTTTTCAGCTACCTTTGAATACCAAGGTTCTGGCACCATTTACAATACGAATTACATGTTCGCTATAGGGAAGAAACTCAGAATGTGAAACTGCTTCACAATGGAAAACCCGCTTCGAACGAAATCCAACATTTCTCACACAGTGTCTATAAAAAGTAATGTGTTGAAAAGCAGCTTATTGAGTATTCCGCACAAAGTAATGTTCTAGCTGCTCCTTTGAAATGCAGACAACTCCACATCCAGAGAGAACATCAACACCAACGCAGTTTTCAGCTACCTTTGAAAACCAAGCTTCTGGCACCATTTAAAACACGAAGTACATGTTAGCTATAGGGAAGAAAAACACAATGCGCTGAAATGCAGCTTATTGAGTATTCCGCACAAAGTAATGTTCTAGCTGCTCCTTTGAAATGCAGACAACTCCACGTTCAGCGAGAACATCAACACCAACGCAGTTTTCAGAAATAGGGAAGAAACTAAGAATGTGAAACTGCTTCACAATTGAAAACCCGCTTCGAACGAAATCCAACATTTCTCAAGCACTGTCTAGAAAAATCAATGTGTTGAAAAGCAGCTTATTGAGTATTCCGCACAAAGTAATGATCTAGCTGCTCCTTTGAAATGCAGACAACTCCACATCCAGAGACAACATCAACACCAACGCAGTTTTCAGCTACCTTTGAAAACCAAGCTTCTGGCACCATTTACAACACGAAGTACATGTTCGCTATAGGGAGAAAAACACAATAGGCTGAAATGCAGCTTATTGAGTATTCCGCACAAAGTAATGTTCTAGCTGCTCCTTTGAAATGCAGACAACTCCACATCGAGAGAGAACATTAACACCAACGCAGTTTTCAGCTACCTTTGAAAACCAAGCTTCTGGCACCATTTACAACACGAACTTCATGTTAAAAATAGGGAAGAAAAACACAATACCTGAAATGCAGCTAATTGAGTATTCCGCACAAAGTAATGATCTAGCTGCTCCTTTGAAATGCAGACAACTCCACATCCAGAGATAACATTAACACCAACGCAGTTTTCAGCTACCTTTGAAAACCAAGCTTCTGGCAACATTTACAACACGAAGTACATGTTCGCTGTAGGGAAGAAAAATACAATACCTGAAATGCAGCTTATTGAGTATTCCGCACAAAGTAATGTTCTAGCTGCTCCTTTAAAATGCAGACAACTCCACATCCAGAGAGAACATTAACACCAACGCAGTTTTCAGCTACCTTTGAAAACCAAGGTTCTGGCACCATTTACAACACGAAGTACATGTTCGTTATAGGGAAGAATCTCAAAATGTGAAACTGCTTCACAATGGAAAACCCGCTTTGAACGAAATCCCACAATTCTCACACAGTATCTGTAAAACACAATGTGCTGAAAAGCAGCTTATTGAGTGTTCCGCACAAAGTAATGATTTAGCTGCTCCTTTGAAATGCAGACAACTCCACATCCAGAGACAACATCAACACCAACGCAGTTTTCAGCTACCTTTGAAAACCAAGTTTCTGGCACCATTTACACCACGAAGTACATGTTCACTATAGGGAGAAAAACTCAATAGGCTGAAATGCAGCTTATTGAGTATTCCGCACAAAGTAATGTTCTAGCTGCTCCTTTGAAATGCAGACAACTCCACGTTCAGCGAGAACATCAACACCAATGCAGTTTTCAGCTACCTTTGAAAACCAAGCTTCTGGCACCATTTACAACACGAAGTACATGTTTGCTGTAGGAAAGAAAAACACAATACCTGAAATGCAGCTTATTGAGTATTCCGCACAAAGTAATGATCTAGCTGCTCCTTTGAAATGCAGACAACTCCACGTTCAGTGAGATAATCAGCGCCAACTCAGTTTTCAGCTGCCTTTGAAAACCAAGGTTCTGGCACCATTTACAACACTAAGTACATCTTCGCTATAGGGAAGAAACTAAGAATGTGAAACTGCTTCACAATGGAAAACCCGCTTCGAACGAAATCCAACATTTCTCACACAGTGTCTATAAAACACAATGTGCTTAAAAGCAGTTTATTGAGTGTTCCGCACAAAGTAATGATCTAGCTGCTCCTTTGAAATGCAGACAACTCCACATCCAGAGAGAACATCAACACCAACGCAGTTTTCAGCTACCTTTGAAAACCAAGCTTCTGGCACCATTTACAACACGAAGTACATGTTCCCTGTAGGGAAGAAAAACACAATAGGCTGAAATGCAGCTTATTGAGTATTCCGCACAAAGTAATGTTCTAGCTGCTCCTTTAAAATGCAGACAACTCCACATCCAGAGAGAACATTAACACCAACGCATTTTCAGCTATCTTTGAAAACCAAGGTTCTGGCACCATTTACAACACGAAGTACATGTTCGTTATAGGGAAGAATCTCAGAATGTGAAACTGCTTCACAATGGAAAACCCGCTTTGAACGAAATCCCACAATTCTCACACAGTATCTGTAAAACACAATGTGCTGAAAAGCAGCTTATTGAGTGTTCCGCACAAAGTAATGATTTAGCTGCTCTTTTGAAATGCAGACAACTCCACATCCAGAGACAACATCAACACCAACGCAGTTTTCAGCTACCTTTGAAAACCAAGGTTCTGGCACCATTTACACCACGAAGTACATGTTCACTATAGGGAGAAAAACTCAATAGGCTGAAATGCAGCTTATTGAGTATTCCGCACAAAGTAATGTTCTAGCTGCTCCTTTGAAATGCAGACAACTCCACGTTCAGCGAGAACATCAACACCAATGCAGTTTTCAGCTACCTTTGAAAACCAAGGTTCTGGCACCATTTACAACACGAAGTACATGTTCGCTATAGGGAAGAAAAACACAATACCTGCAATGCAGCTTATTGAGTATTCCGCACAAAGTAATGTTCTAGTTGCTCCTTTGAAATGCAGACAACTCCACATCCAGAGAGAACATCAACAGCAACGCAGTTTTCAGCTACCTTTGAAAACCAAGCTTCTGGCACCATTTACAACACGAAGTACATGTTCGCTATAGGGAAGAAACTCAGAATGTGAAACTGCTTCACAATGGAAAACCCGCTTCGAACGAAATCTAACATTTCTCACACAGTGTCTATAAAACACAATGTGCTGAAAAGCAGCTTATTGAGTGTTCCGCACAAAGTAATGATCTAGCTGCTCCTTTGAAATGCAGACAACTCCACATCCAGAGAGAACATCAACACCAATTCAGTTTTCAGCTACTTTTGAAAACCAAGGTTCTGGCACCATTTAAAACACGAAGTACATGTTCACTATAGGGAGAAAAACTCAATAGGCTGAAATGCAGCTTATTGAGTATTCCGCACAAAGTAATGATCTAGCTGCTCCTTTGAAATGCAGACAACTCCACATCCAGAGAGAACATCAACACCAACGCAGTTTTCAGCTACCTTTGAAAACCAGGTTCTGGCACCATTTACAACACGAAGTACATGTTCGCTATAGGGAGAAAAAAACAATGCGCTGAAAGGCAGCTTATTGAGTATTCCGCACAAAGTAATGTTCTAGCTGCTCCTTTGAAACGCAGACAACTCCACGTTCAGCGAGAACATCAACGCCAATGCAGTTTTCAGAAATAGGGAAGAAACTAAGAATGTGAAACTGCTTCACATTTGAAAACCCGCTTCGAACGAAATCCAACATTTCTCAAGCACTGTCTACAAAAATCAATGTGTTGAAAAGCAGCTTATTGAGTATTCCGCACAAAGTAATCATCTAGCTGCTCCTTTGAAATGCAGACAACTCCACATCCAGAGACAACATCAACACCAACGCAGTTTTCAGCTACCTTTGAAAACCAAGCTTCTGGCACCATTTACAACACGAAGTACATGTTAGCTATAGGGAAGAAAAACACAATACCTGCAAGGCAGCTTATTGAGTATTTCGCACAAAGCAATGTTCTAGCTGCTCCTTTGAAATGCAGACAACTCCACGTTCAGCGAGAACATCAATACCAAAGCAGTTTTCAGCTACCTTGGAAAACCAAGCTTCTGGCACCATTTACAACACGAAGTACATGTTCGATAAAGGGAGAAAAACTCAATAGGCTGAAATGCAGCTTATTGAGTATTCCGCACAAAGTAATGTTCTAGCTGCTCCTTTGAAATGCAGACAACTCCACATCCAGAGAGAACATTAACACCAACGCAGTTTTCAGCTACCTTTGAAAACCAAGCTTCTGGCACCATTTACAACACGAAGTACATGTTAAAAATAGGGAAGAAAAACACAATACCTGAAATGCAGCTTATTGAGTATTCCGCACAAAGTAATGTTCTAGCTGCTCCTTTAAAATGCAGACAACTCCACGTTCAGTGAGAACATTAACACCAACGCAGTTTTCAGCTACCTTTGAAAACCAAGGTTCTGGCACCATTTACAACACGAAGAACATGTTCGCTATAGGGAAGAAACTCAGAATGTGAAACTGCTTCACAATGGAAAGCCCGCTTCGAACGAAATCCAACATTATTCACACAGTGTCTATAAAACACAATGTGCTTAAAAGCAGCTTATTGAGTGTTCCGCACAAAGTAATGATCTAGCTGCTCCTTTGAAATGCAGACAACTCCACATCCAGAGAGAACATCAACACCAACGCAGTTTTCAGCTACCTTTGAAAACCAAGCTTCTGGCACCATTTACAACACGAAGTACATGTTCGCTGTAGGGAAGAAAAACACAATACCTGAAATGCAGCTTATTGAGTATTCCGCACAAAGTAATGTTCTAGCTGCTCCTTTAAAATGCAGACAACTCCACATCCAGAGAGAACATTAACACCAACGCAGTTTTCAGCTACCTTTGAAAACCAAGGTTCTGGCACCATTTACAACACGAAGTACATGTTCGTTATAGGGAAGAATCTCAGAATGTGAAACTGCTTCACAATGGAAAACCCGCTTTGAACGAAATCCAACATTTCTCACACAGTATCAGTAAAACACAATGTGCTGAAAAGCAGCTTATTGAGTGTTCCGCACAAAGTAATGATTTAGCTGCTCCTTTGAAATGCAGACAACTCCACATCCAGAGACAACATCAACACCAACGCAGTTTTCAGGTACCTTTGAAAACCAAGCTTCTGGCACCATTTACAACACGAAGTACATGTTCACTATAGGGAGAAAAACTCAATAGGCTGAAATGCAGCTTATTGAGTATTCCGCACAAAGTAATGTTCTAGCTGCTCCTTTGAAATGCAGACAACTCCACATCCAGAGAGAACATCAACGCCAACGCAGTTTTCAGCTACCTTTGAAAACCAAGCTTCTGGCACCATTTACAACACGAAGTACATGTTCGCTGTAGGGAAGAAAAACACAATGCCCTGAAATGCAGCTTATTGAGTATTCCGCACAAAGTAATGATCTAGCTGCTCCTTTGAAATGCAGACAACTCCACGTTCAGTGAGATAATCAGCGCCAACACAGTTTTCAGCTACCTTTGAAAACCAAGGTTCTGGCACCATTTACAACACTAAGTACATCTTCGCTATAGGGAAGAAACTCAGAATGTGAAACTGCTTCACAATGGAAAACCCGCTTCGAACGAAATCCAACATTTCTCACACAGTGTCTATAAAACACAATGTGTTGAAAAGCAGCTTATTGAGTGTTCCGCACAAAGTAATGATCTAGCTGCTCCTTTGAAATGCAGACAACTCCACATCCAGAGAGAACATCAACACCAACGCAGTTTTCAGCTACCTTTGAAAACCAAGCTTCTGGCAACATTTACAACACGAAGTATATGTTCGCTATAGGGAAGAAAAACACAATACCTGCAAGGCAGCTTATTGAGTATTCCGCACAAAGTAATGTTCTAGCTGCTCCTTTGAAATGCAGACAACTCCACATCCAGAGAGAACATCAACACCAACGCAGTTTTCAGCTACCTTTGAAAACCAAGGTTCTGGCACCATTTACAACACGAAGTACATGTTCGCTATAGGGAAGGAACTCAGAATGTGAAACTCCTTCACAATGGAAAACCCGCTTCGAACGAAATCCCACAATTCTCACACAGTGTCTGTAAAACACAACGTGCTGAAAAGCAGCTTATTGAGTGTTCCGCACAAAGTAATGTTCTAGCTGCTCCTTTGAAATGCAGACAACTCCACGTACAGCGAGAACATCAACACCAACGCAGTTTTCAGCTACCTTTGAAAACCAAGCTTCTGGCACCATTTACACCACGAAGTACATGTTCACTATAGGGAAGAAAAACACAATACCTGAAATGCAGCTTATTGAGTATTCCGCACAAAGTAATGATTTAGCTGCTCCTTTGAAATGC
Organism: Ochotona curzoniae; assembly: GCF_017591425.1. Classification (NCBI taxonomy): domain Eukaryota; kingdom Metazoa; phylum Chordata; class Mammalia; order Lagomorpha; family Ochotonidae; genus Ochotona; species Ochotona curzoniae. The sequence goes on along the minus strand of NW_024466303.1, from coordinate 63,718 downwards.
AGACAACTCCACGTACAGCGAGAACATCAACACCAACGCAGTTTTCAGCTACCTTTGAAAACCAAGGTTCTGGCCCCATTTACAACACGAAGTACATGTTCGCTATAGGGAGAAAAACACAATAGGCTGAAATGCAGCTTATTGAGTATTCCGCACAAAGTAATGTTCTAGCTGCTCCTTTGAAATGCAGACAACTCCACATCCATAGAGAACATCAACACCAACGCAGTTTTCAGCTACCTTTGAAAACCAAGCTTCTGGCACCATTTACAACACGAAGTACATGTTCACTATAGGGAAGAAAAACACAATACCTGAAATGCAGCTTATTGAGTATTCCGCACAAAGTAATGTTCTAGCTGCTCCTTTGAAATGCAGACAACTCCAAAACCAGAGAGAACATCAACACCAACGCAGTTTTCAGGTTCCTTTGAAAACCAAGCTTCTGGCACCATTTACAACACGAAGTACATGTTCGCTATAGGGAGAAAAACACAATAGGCTGAAATGTAGCTTATTGAGTATTCCGCACAAAGTAATGTTCTAGCTGCTCCTTTGAAATGCAGACAACTCCACATTCAGCGAGAACATCAATACCAACGCAGTTTTCAGCTACCTTTGAAAACCAAGGTTCTGGCACCATTTACAACACGAAGTACATGTTCGCTATAGGGAAGAAACTCAGAATGTGAAACTGCTTCACAATGGAAAACCCGCTTCGAACGAAATCCAACATTTCTCACACAGTGTCTATAAAAAGTAATGTGTTGAAAAGCAGCTTATTGAGTATTCCGCACAAAGTAATGTTCTAGCTGCTCCTTTGAAATGCAGACAACTCCACATCCAGAGAGAACATCAACACCAACGCAGTTTTCAGCTACCTTTGAAAACCAAGGTTCTGGCACCATTTACAACACGAAGTACATGTTCGTTATAGGGAAGAATCTCAGAATGTGAAACTGCTTCACAATGGAAAACCCGCTTTGAACGAAATCCCACAATTCTCACACAGTATCAGTAAAACACAATGTGCTGAAAAGCAGCTTATTGAGTGTTCCGCACAAAGTAATGATTTAGCTGCTCCTTTGAAATGCAGACAACTCCACATCCAGAGACAACATCAACACCAACGCAGTTTTCAGCTACCTTTGAAAACCAAGCTTCTGGCACCATTTACACCACGAAGTACATGTTCACTATAGGGAGAAAAACTCAATAGGCTGAAATGCAGCTTATTGAGTATTCCGCACAAAGTAATGTTCTAGCTGCTCCTTTGAAATGCAGACAACTCCACGTTCAGCGAGAACATCAACACCAACGCAGTTTTCAGAAATAGGGAAGAAACTAAGAATGTGAAACTGCTTCACAATTGAAAACCCGCTTCGAACGAAATCCAACATTTCTCAAGCACTGTCTAGAAAAATCAATGTGTTGAAAAGCAGCTTATTGAGTATTACGCACAAAGTAATGATCTAGCTGCTCCTTTGAAATGCAGACAACTCCACATCCAGAGACAACATCAACACCAACTCAGTTTTCAGCTACCTTTGAAAACCAAGCTTCTGGCACCATTTAGAACACGAAGTACATGTTCGATATAGGGAGAAAAACACAATAGGCTGAAATGCAGCTTATTGAGTTTCCGCACAAAGTAATGTTCTAGCTGCTCCTTTGAAATGCAGACAACTCCACATCGAGAGAGAACATTAACACCAACGCAGTTTTCAGCTACCTTTGAAAACCAAGCTTCTGGCACCATTTACAACACGAACTACATGTTAAAAATAGGGAAGAAAAACACAATACCTGAAATGCAGCTAATTGAGTATTCCGCACAAAGTAATGATCTAGCTGCTCCTTTGAAATGCAGACAACTCCACATCCAGAGACAACATCAACACCAACGCAGTTTTCAGCTACCTTTGAAAACCAAGCTTCTGGCACCATTTACAACACGAAGTACATGTTCGCTGTAGGGAAGAAAAACACAATACCTGAAATGCAGCTTATTGAGTATTCCGCACAAAGTAATGTTCTAGCTGCTCCTTTAAAATGCAGACAACTCCAAAACCAGAGAGAACATTAACACCAACGCAGTTTTCAGCTACCTTTGAAAACCAAGGTTCTGGCACCATTTACAACACGAAGTACATGTTCGTTATAGGGAAGAATCTCAGAATGTGAAACTGCTTCACAATAAAAAACCCGCTTTGAACGAAATCCCACAATTCTCACACAGTATCAGTAAAACACAATGTGCTGAAAAGCAGCTTATTGAGTGTTCCGCACAAAGTAATGTTCTAGCTGCTCCTTTGAAATGCAGACAACTCCACATCCAGAGACAACATCAACACCAACGCAGTTTTCAGGTACCTTTGAAAACCAAGCTTCTGGCACCATTTACAACACGAAGTACATGTTCGCTGTAGGGAAGAAAAACACAATGCCCTGAAATGCAGCTTATTGAGTATTCCGCACAAAGTAATGATCTAGCTGCTCCTTTGAAATGCAGACAACTCCACGTTCAGTGAGATAATCAGCGCCAACACAGTTTTCAGCTACCTTTGAAAACCAAGGTTCTGGCACCATTTACAACACTAAGTACATCTTCGCTATAGGGAAGAAACTAAGAATGTGAAACTGCTTCACAATGGAAAACCCGCTTCGAACGAAATCCAACATTTCTCACACAGTGTCTATAAAACACAATGTGCTTAAAAGCAGCTTATTGAGTGTTCCGCACAAAGTAATGATCTAGCTGCTCCTTTGAAATGCAGACAACTCCACATCCAGAGAGAACATCAACACCAACGCAGTTTTCAGCTACCTTTGAAAACCAAGCTTCTGGCACCATTTACAACACGAAGTATATGTTCGCTATAGGGAAGAAAAACACAATACCTGCAAGGCAGCTTATTGAGTATTCCGCACAAAGTAATGTTCTAGCTGCTCCTTTAAAATGCAGACAACTCCACATCCAGAGAGAACATCAACACCAACGCAGTTTTCAGCTACCTTTGAAAACCAAGGTTCTGGCACCATTTACAACACGAAGTACATGTTCGCTATAGGGAAGAAATAGAAGTGAAACTCACAATGGAAACCGCTGACGAACCAATTCCACAGCTGTAAAACATGTGAAAGCAGCTATGAGTTCCGCACAAAGTAATGTTCTAGCTGCTCCTTTGAAATGCAGACAACTCCACGTACAGCGAGAACATCAACACCAACGCAGTTTTCAGCTACCTTTGAAAACCAAGCTTCTGGCACCATTTACAACACGAAGTACATTTCGCTATAGGGAAGAAAAACACAAGGCGCTGAAATGCAGCTTATTGAGTATTCCGCACAAAGTAATGATTTAGCTGCTCCTTTGAAATGCAGACAACTCCACGTACAGCGAGAACATCAACACCAACGCAGTTTTCAGCTACCTTTGAAAACCAAGCTTCTGGCACCATTTACAACACGAAGTACATGTTCGCTATAGGGAGAAAAACACAATAGGCTGAAATGCAGCTTATTGAGTATTCCGCACAAAGTAATGTTCTAGCTGCTCCTTTGAAATGCAGACAACTCCACGTCCAGAGAGAACATCAACACCAACGCAGTTTTCAGCTACCTTTGAAAACCAAGCTTCTGGCACCATTTACAACACGAAGTACATGTTCGCTATAGGGAAGAAAAACACAATACCTGAAATGCAGCTTATTGAGTATTCCGCACAAAGTAATGTTCTAGCTGCTCCTTTGAAATGCAGACAACTCCACATCCAGAGAGAACATCAACACCAACGCAGTTTTCAGCTACCTTTGAAACCCAAGCTTCTGGCACCATTTACAACACGAAGTACATGTTCGCTATAGGGAAGAAAAACACAATAGGCTGAAATGCAGCTTATTGAGTATTCCGCACAAAGTAATGTTCTAGCTGCTCCTTTGAAATGCAGACAACTCCAAATTCAAGGAGAACATCAACACCAACGCAGTTTTCAGCTACCTTTGAATACCAAGGTTCTGGCACCATTTACAACACGAAGTACATGTTCGCTATAGGGAAGAAAAACACAATACCTGAAATGAGCTTATTGAGTTTCCGCACAAAGTAATGTCTAGCTGCTCCTTTGAAATGCAGACAACTCCACATTCAGAGAGAACATCAAACCAACGCAGTTTTCAGCTACCTTGAAACCAAGTTCTGGCACATTTACAAACGAAGTACATGTTCGCTGTAGGGAAGAAAAACACAATACCTGAAATGCAGCTTATTGAGTATTCCGCACAAAGTAATGTTCTAGCTTCTCCTTTGAAATGCAGACAACTCCACATCCAGAGAGAACATCAACACCAACGCAGTTTTCAGCTACCTTTGAAAACCAAGGTTCTGGCACCATTTACACCACGAAGTACATGTTCGTTATAGGGAAGAATCTCAGAATGTGAAACTGCTTCACAATGGAAAACCCGCTTTGAACGAAATCCCACAATTCTCACACAGTATCAGTAAAACACAATGTGCTGAAAAGCAGCTTATTGAGTGTTCCGCACAAAGTAATGATTTAGCTGCTCCTTTGAAATGCAGACAACTCCACATCCAGAGACAACATCAACACCAACGCAGTTTTCAGCTACCTTTGAAAACCAAGCTTCTGGCACCATTTACACCACGAAGTACATGTTCACTATAGGGAGAAAAACTCAATAGGCTGAAATGCAGCTTATTGAGTATTCCGCACAAAGTAATGTTCTAGCTGCTCCTTTGAAATGCAGACAACTCCACGTTCAGCGAGAACATCAACACCAACGCAGTTTTCAGAAATAGGGAAGAAACTAAGAATGTGAAACTGCTTCACAATTGAAAACCCGCTTCGAACGAAATCCAACATTTCTCAAGCACTGTCTAGAAAAATCAATGTGTTGTAAAGCAGCTTATTGAGTATTACGCACAAAGTAATGATCTAGCTGCTCCTTTGAAATGCAGACAACTCCACATCCAGAGACAACATCAACACCAACTCAGTTTTCAGCTACCTTTGAAAACCAAGCTTCTGGCACCATTTACAACACGAAGTACATGTTCGATATAGGGAGAAAAACACAATAGGCTGAAATGCAGCTTATTGAATTTCCGCACAAAGTAATGTTCTAGCTGCTCCTTTGAAATGCAGACAACTCCACATCGAGAGAGAACATTAACACCAACGCAGTTTTCAGCTACCTTTGAAAACCAAGCTTCTGGCACCATTTACAACACGAACTACATGTTAAAAATAGGGAAGAAAAACACAATACCTGAAATGCAGCTAATTGAGTATTCCGCACAAAGTAATGATCTAGCTGCTCCTTTGAAATGCAGACAACTCCACATCCAGAGATAACATTAACACCAACGCAGTTTTCAGCTACCTTTGAAAACCAAGCTTCTGGCACCATTTACAACACGAAGTACATGTTCGCTGTAGGGAAGAAAAACACAATGCCCTGAAATGCAGCTTATTGAGTATTCCGCACAAAGTAATGTTCTAGCTGCTCCTTTGAAATGCAGACAACTCCAAAACCAGAGAGAACATCAACACCAACGCAGTTTTCAGCTACCTTTGAAAACCAAGCTTCTGGCACCATTTACAACACGAACTACATGTTTGCTGTAGGGAAGAAAAACACAATGCCCTGAAATGCAGCTTATTGAGTATTCCGCACAAAGTAATAATCTAGCTGCTCCTTTGAAATGCAGACAACTCCACGTTCAGTGAGATAATCAGCGCCAACACAGTTTTCAGCTGCCTTTGAAAACCAAGGTTCTGGCACCATTTACAACACTAAGTACATCTTCGCTATAGGGAAGAAACTAAGAATGTGAAACTGCTTCACAATGGAAAGCCCGCTTCGAACGAAATCCAACATTTCTCACACAGTGTCTATAAAACACAATGTGCTTAAAAGCAGCTTATTGAGTGTTCCGCACAAAGTAATGATCTAGCTGCTCCTTTGAAATGCAGACAACTCCACATCCAGAGAGAACATCAACACCAACGCAGTTTTCAGCTACCTTTGAAAACCAAGCTTCTGGCACCATTTACAACACGAAGTACATGTTCGCTGTAGGGAAGAAAAACACAATACCTGAAATGCAGCTTATTGAGTATTCCGCACAAAGTAATGTTCTAGCTGCTCCTTTAAAATGCAGACAACTCCACATCCAGAGAGAACATTAACACCAACGCAGTTTTCAGCTACCTTTGAAAACCAAGGTTCTGGCACCATTTACAACACGAAGTACATGTTCGTTATAGGGAAGAATCTCAGAATGTGAAACTGCTTCACAATGGAAAACCCGCTTTGAACGAAATCCCACAATTCTCACACAGTATCAGTAAAACACAATGTGCTGAAAAGCAGCTTATTGAGTGTTCCGCACAAAGTAATGTTCTAGCTGCTCCTTTGAAATGCAGACAACTCCACATCCAGAGACAACATCAACACCAACGCAGTTTTCAGGTACCTTTGAAAACCAAGCTTCTGGCGTTTTGATAGTTCATCAGTTCTGGAATTGCTGCCAATCTCCACGTCCCAACCGTTAATGAAACTATTCAGAGTCCACTGGCTGACAGTCTCTGCTGGTTGGAGGTTTCCAAGATCAGCCAGTTCCGATGGCGAGATAATTCCAAAAGCAACTTCATCTGAGTTGAATCCCAGATACTGGATTCTTGAAGGTGAGTTTGCTAGTACGATCAACACAGTGCGTCACACCAATCAGCTTATGCATCTGCAGGTCGTTTTGCGATTACTGCGGTCGTTCGGCTTCCCAGCCCAGTCTTCTTGTGAACCAAGGGTGTAGTAGTCCAGCTCGATGATCTACCCACTTCATACTCGGTCTTCATGCAAACCAGTTGAGCTACAGCCTAGTTGGGGCGACTCCCCAAAACCCTACCAGTTCTGCCCCCTACCCTGGTTCCCATGCTTGCCATTATGCACTGCAGGCTTGTCCAGTCTGTCCCACATCCCAATTAGCTCTCGCACAACGTCAATGGACATTGAAGCCTGTTCAACCCAACCAACCTATTATCCAGCCCATACACCCACTGGCAGTGCCTTTCTGTCAAGCCACCCCTGCTCCTAGCCTGGGTTTCTGCTGTCCATGGAGGGTGTAACCTGAGGGAGGTGCCCACTATTTCTACTAGGCCACACCCACTCCCAGAGTATGCCAGTCTCCAGGTATTTGGCATTTGACTTGTCAGAATTGGCTCCTAGTACCAGCCTCTGCCAGTTACGCTGGGCTAAGCCCAAACTCAACCCCTCAATTTTAACTGCACCAGTCAGAACAGTCAGCTCACGTGAGGCCCCCAGGTGCTTAGCCCCTAGTCTGATCTGCCCCATCGTATTCACACTTTTCCATGGAAGTAGTTATCAGCGGGTGCCCCCGTTCCCTGTTGGCTTTGCTCCTCTGATTGTACATGTGATTGGTTGTGTGCAGCCGCCACATTGGTAGGCTATCCCACCTTGGCATAATTTCAGCGTATTGTGTGTTTTCTTCCCTATAGCTAACATGTACTTCGTTGTTGTAAATGGTGCCAGAACCTTGGTTTTCAAAGGTAGCTGAAAACTGCGTTGGTGCTGATGTTCTCGCTGGAAGTGGAGTTGTCTGCATTTCAAAGGAGCAGCTAGAACATTACTTTGTGCGGAATACTCAATAAGCTGCTTTTCAGCACATTGCGTTTTATAGACACTGTATGAGAAATGTGGATTTCGTGTCGAAACGGGTTTTCCATGTGAAGCAGTTTCACATTCTGAGTTTCAGCTATCTGAAAACTGCGTTGGCGTTGATGTTCTCGCTGAACGTGGAGTTGTCTGCATTTTCAAAGGAGCAGCTAGATCATTACTTTGTGCGGAACACTCAATAAGCTGCTTTTCAGCACATTGTGTTTTTACAGATCTGTGTGAGAATTGTGGGATTTCGTTCGAAAGCGGGTTTCCATTGTGAAGCAGTTTCACATTCTGAGTTTCTCCCTATAGCGAACATGTACTTCATGTTGTAAATGGTGCCAGAACCTTGGTTTTCAAAGGTAGCTGAAAACTGGTTGGGCTGATGTTCTCGCTGATCGTGGAGTTGTCTGCATTTCAAAGGAGCAGCTAGATCATTACTTTGTGCGGAATACTCAATAAGCTGCATTTCAGCGCATTGTGTTTTTCTTCACTATAGCGAACAATGTACTTTCGTGTTGTAAATGGTGCCAGAACCTTGGTTTTCAAAGGTAGCTGAAAACTGCAGTTGGTGTTGATGTTCTCGCTGGACGTGGAGTTGTCTGCATTTCAAGGAGCAGCTAGACATTACGTTTTGTGCGGAATACCAATAACTTGCGTTTCAGACCATGTGCTTTTTATAGACACTGATGTGAGAAATGTGGATTTCGTTCGAATGCGGGTTTTCCAATTGTGAAGCGATTTCACATTCTGAGTTTCTTCCCTATAGCGAACATGTACTTCGTGTTGTAAATGGTGCCAGAACCTTGGTTTTCAAAAGGTAGCTGAAAACTGCGTTGGTGTTGATGTTCTCGCTGGACGTGGAGTTGTCTGCATTTCAAAGGAGCAGCTAGATACATTACTTTGTGCGGAATACTCAATAAGCTGCTTTTCAACACATTGCTTTTATAGACATCATGGTGAGAAAAGTTGGATTTCGTTCGAACGGGATTTCCATTGTGAAGCAGTTTCACCATTCTGAGTTTCTTCCCAATAGGCGAACATGTACTTAGTGTTGTAAATCGTTCCAGAAACCTAGTGTTTCAAAGGTAGCTGAAAACTCGTTGGTGTTGATGTTGCCTGCATTTCAGCGTAATTGTGTTTTTCCTCCCTATAGCGAACATGTACTTCGTGTTGTAAATGGTGCCAGAAGCTTGGTTTTCAAAGGTAGCTGAAAACTGCGTTGGTGTGGATGTTCTCGCTGAACGTGGAGTTGTCTGCATTTCAAAGAAGCAGCTAGAACATTATTTTGTGCGGAATACTCAATAAGCTGCATTTCAGGTATTGTGTTTTTCTTCCTATAGCGAACATGTACTTCGTGTTGTAAATGGTGCCAGGAACCTTGGTTTTCAAAAGGTAGACTCAGTAACACTGCGTTGGTGTTGATGTTTCTCTCTGGATGTGGAGTTGTCTGCATTTCAAAGGAGCAGCTAGAACATTACTTTGTGCGGAATACTCAATAAGCTGCATTTCAGGTATTGTGTTTTTCTTCCCTATAGCGAACATGTACTTCGTGTTGTAAATGGTGCCAGAACCTTGGTTTTCAAAGGTAGCTGAAAACTGCGTTGGTGTTGATGTTCTCGCTGACGTGGAGTTGTCTGCATTTCAAAGGAGCAGCTAGATCATTACTTTGTGCGGAACACTCAATAAGCTGATTTCAGCACATTTTGTTTTATAGACACTGTGTGAGAAATGTGAGATTTCGTTCGAAGCGGGTTTTCCATTGTGAAGCAGTTTCACATTCTGAGTTCCTTCCCTATAGCGAACATGTACTTCGTGTTGTAAATGGTGCCAGAACCTTGGTTTTCAAAGGTAGCTGAAAACTGCGTTGGTGTTGATGTTCTCGTGGAATGTGGAGTTGTCTGCATTTCAAAGGAGCAGCTAGAACATTACTTTGTGCGGAATACTCAATAAGCTGCATTTCAGGTATTGTGTTTTTCTTCCCTATAGCGAACATGTACTTCGTGTTGTAAATGGTTGCCAGAAGCTTGGTTTTCAAAGGTAGCTGAAAACTGCTTCGTTGTGAAAGGCAACTATTCGAATGGGCCAGCAGGGGTCGTTCCAGTGCCAAAACGACTCCACTTGGCTCATTCACTTCACATACCATCAGCTTGTCGAGCAGATCTAGAGGGAAACCCTGTTTGGTCACTTCTTGTCCAATGTCCATGGAGCCCAGGATGATGCAATCAAGCATGTTGAGCACCCACACAAAACAAGGATGCAGATCCTCAGTCCAGGCGCTAACAACTCCACATCCAGAGACAAGTTCAGCGCCCAAGCCATTTTCAGCTACCATGCAACATGATGGCTCTGGCAGCACATATGCCTGAAAGTGTATGTGATCCCTGGGGAACTGAGTGTGTGGGTGAATGGCAATATTCGAATTGGCCAGCAGGGGTCTTCCAGTGCCAAAACGACTCCACTTGGCTCATTCACTTCACATACCATCAGCTTGTCGAGCAGATCTAGAGGGAAACCCTGTTTGGTCACTTCTTGTCCAATGTCCATGGAGCCCAGGATGATGCAATCAAGCATGTTGAGCACCCACACAAAACAAGGATGCAGATCCTCAGTCCAGGCGCTAACAACTCCACATCCAGAGACAAGTTCAGCGCCCAAGCCATTTTCAGCTACCATGCAACATGATGGCTCTGGCAGCACATATGCCTGAAAGTGTATGTGATGCCTGGGGAACTGAGTGTGTGGGTGAATGGCAATATTCGAATTGGCCAGCAGGGGTCTTCCAGTGCCAAAACGACTCCACTTGGCTCATTCACTTCACATACCATCAGCTTGTGGAGCAGATCTAGAGGGAAACCCTGTTTGGTCACTTCTTGTCCAATGTCCATGGAGCCCAGGATGATGCAATCAAGCATGTTGAGCACCCACACAAAACAAGGATGCAGATCCTCAGTCCAGGCGCTAACAACTCCACATCCAGAGACAAGTTCAGCGCCCAAGCCATTTTCAGCTACCATGCAACATGATGGCTCTGGCAGCACATATGCCTGAAAGTGTATGTGATGCCTGGGGAACTGAGTGTGTGGGTGAATGGCAATATTCGAATTGGCCAGCAGGGTCTTCCAGTGCCAAAACCACTCCACTTGGCTCATTCACTTCACATACCATCAGCTTGTGGAGCAGATCTAGAGGGAAACCCTGTTTGGTCACTTCTTGTCCAATGTCCATGGAGCCCAGGATGATGCAATCAAGCATGTTGAGCACCCACACAAAACAAGGATGCAGATCCTCAGTCCAGGCGCTAACAACTCCACATCCAGAGACAAGTTCAGCGCCCAAGCCATTTTCAGCTACCATGCAACATGATGGCTCTGGCAGCACATATGCCTGAAAGTGTATGTGATGCCTGGGGAACTGAGTGTGTGGGTGAATGGCAATATTCGAATTGGCCAGCAGGGGTCTTCCAGTGCCAAAACCACTCCACTTGGCTCATTCACTTCACATACCATCAGCTTGTGGAGCAGATCTAGAGGGAAACCCTGTTTGGTCACTTCTTGTCCAATGTCCATGGAGCCCAGGATGATGCAATCAAGCATGTTGAGCACCCACACAAAACAAGGATGCAGATCCTCAGTCCAGGCGCTAACAACTCCACATCCAGAGACAAGTTCAGCGCCCAAGCCATTTTCAGCTACCATGCAACATGATGGCTCTGGCAGCACATATGCCTGAAAGTGTATGTGATGCCTGGGGAACTGAGTGTGTGGGTGAATGGCAATATTCGAATTGGCCAGCAGGGGTCTTCCAGTGCCAAAACGACTCCACTTGGCTCATTCACTTCACATACCATCAGCTTGTGGAGCAGATCTAGAGGGAAACCCTGTTTGGTCACTTCTTGTCCAATGTCCATGGAGCCCAGGATGATGCAATCAAGCATGTTGAGCACCCACACAAAACAAGGATGCAGATCCTCAGTCCAGGCGCTAACAACTCCACATCCAGAGACAAGTTCAGCGCCCAAGCCATTTTCAGCTACCATGCAACATGATGGCTCTGGCAGCACATATGCCTGAAAGTGTATGTGATGCCTGGGGAACTGAGTGTGTGGGTGAATGGCAATATTCGAATTGGCCAGCAGGGGTCTTCCAGTGCCAAAACGACTCCACTTGGCTCATTCACTTCACATACCATCAGCTTGTGGAGCAGATCTAGAGGGAAACCCTGTTTGGTCACTTCTTGTCCAATGTCCATGGAGCCCAGGATGATGCAATCAAGCATGTTGAGCACCCACACAAAACAAGGATGCAGATCCTCAGTCCAGGCGCTAACAACTCCACATCCAGAGACAAGTTCAGCGCCCAAGCCATTTTCAGCTACCATGCAACATGATGGCTCTGGCAGCACATATGCCTGAAAGTGTATGTGATGCCTGGGGAACTGAGTGTGTGGGTGAATGGCAATATTCGAATTGGCCAGCAGGGTCTTCCAGTGCCAAAACGACTCCACTTGGCTCATTCACTTCACATACCATCAGCTTGTGGAGCAGATCTAGAGGGAAACCCTGTTTGGTCACTTCTTGTCCAATGTCCATGGAGCCCAGGATGATGCAATCAAGCATGTTGAGCACCCACACAAAACAAGGATGCAGATCCTCAGTCCAGGCGCTAACAACTCCACATCCAGAGACAAGTTCAGCGCCCAAGCCATTTTCAGCTACCATGCAACATGATGGCTCTGGCAGCACATATGCCTGAAAGTGTATGTGATGCCTGGGGAACTGAGTGTGTGGGTGAATGGCAATATTCGAATTGGCCAGCAGGGGTCTTCCAGTGCCAAAACGACTCCACTTGGCTCATTCACTTCACATACCATCAGCTTGTGGAGCAGATCTAGAGGGAAACCCTGTTTGGTCACTTCTTGTCCAATGTCCATGGAGCCCAGGATGATGCAATCAAGCATGTTGAGCACCCACACAAAACAAGGATGCAGATCCTCAGTCCAGGCGCTAACAACTCCACATCCAGAGACAAGTTCAGCGCCCAAGCCATTTTCAGCTACCATGCAACATGATGGCTCTGGCAGCACATATGCCTGAAAGTGTATGTGATGCCTGGGGAACTGAGTGTGTGGGTGAATGGCAATATTCGAATTGCCCAACAAAAGTCTTCCAGTGCCAAAACCACTCCACTTGGCTCATTCACTTCACATACCATCAGCTTGTCGAGCAGATCTAGAGGGAAACCCTGTTTGGTCACTTCTTGTCCAATGTCCATGGAGCCCAGGATGATGCAATCAAGCATGTTGAGCACCCACACAAAACAAGGATGCAGATCCTCAGTCCAGGCGCTAACAACTCCACATCCAGAGACAAGTTCAGCGCCCAAGCCATTTTCAGCTACCATGCAACATGATGGCTCTGGCAGCACATATGCCTGAAAGTGTATGTGATGCCTGGGGAACTGAGTGTGTGGGTGAATGGCAATATTCGAATTGGCCAGCAGGGGTCTTCCAGTGCCAAAACGACTCCACTTGGCTCATTCACTTCACATACCATCAGCTTGTCGAGCAGATCTAGAGGGAAACCCTGTTTGGTCACTTCTTGTCCAATGTCCATGGAGCCCAGGATGATGCAATCAAGCATGTTGAGCACCCACACAAAACAAGGATGCAGATCCTCAGTCCAGGCGCTAACAACTCCACATCCAGAGACAAGTTCAGCGCCCAAGCCATTTTCAGCTACCATGCAACATGATGGCTCTGGCAGCACATATGCCTGAAAGTGTATGTGATGCCTGGGGAACTGAGTGTGTGGGTGAATGGCAATATTCGAATTGGCCAGCAGGGGTCTTCCAGTGCCAAAACCACTCCACTTGGCTCATTCACTTCACATACCATCAGCTTGTGGAGCAGATCTAGAGGGAAACCCTCTTTGGTCACTTCTTGTCCAATGTCCATGGAGCCCAGGATGATGCAATCAAGCATGTTGAGCACCCACACAAAACAAGGATGCAGATCCTCAGTCCAGGCGCTAACAACTCCACATCCAGAGACAAGTTCAGCGCCCAAGCCATTTTCAGCTACCATGCAACATGATGGCTCTGGCAGCACATATGCCTGAAAGTGTATGTGATGCCTGGGGAACTGAGTGTGTGGGTGAATGGCAATATTCGAATTGGCCAGCAGGGTCTTCCAGTGCCAAAACCACTCCACTTGGCTCATTCACTTCACATACCATCAGCTTGTCGAGCAGATCTAGAGGGAAACCCTGTTTGGTCACTTCTTGTCCAATGTCCATGGAGCCCAGGATGATGCAATCAAGCATGTTGAGCACCCACACAAAACAAGGATGCAGATCCTCAGTCCAGGCGCTAACAACTCCACATCCAGAGACAAGTTCAGCGCCCAAGCCATTTTCAGCTACCATGCAACATGATGGCTCTGGCAGCACATATGCCTGAAAGTGTATGTGATGCCTGGGGAACTGAGTGTGTGGGTGAATGGCAATATTCGAATTGGCCAGCAGGGGTCTTCCAGTGCCAAAACGACTCCACTTGGCTCATTCACTTCACATACCATCAGCTTGTGGAGCAGATCTAGAGGGAAACCCTGTTTGGTCACTTCTTGTCCAATGTCCATGGAGCCCAGGATGATGCAATCAAGCATGTTGAGCACCCACACAAAACAAGGATGCAGATCCTCAGTCCAGGCGCTAACAACTCCACATCCAGAGACAAGTTCAGCGCCCAAGCCATTTTCAGCTACCATGCAACATGATGGCTCTGGCAGCACATATGCCTGAAAGTGTATGTGATGCCTGGGGAACTGAGTGTGTGGGTGAATGGCAATATTCGAATTGGCCAGCAGGGGTCTTCCAGTGCCAAAACGACTCCACTTGGCTCATTCACTTCACATACCATCAGCTTGTGGAGCAGATCTAGAGGGAAACCCTGTTTGGTCACTTCTTGTCCAATGTCCATGGAGCCCAGGATGATGCAATCAAGCATGTTGAGCACCCACACAAAACAAGGATGCAGATCCTCAGTCCAGGCGCTAACAACTCCACATCCAGAGACAAGTTCAGCGCCCAAGCCATTTTCAGCTACCATGCAACATGATGGCTCTGGCAGCACATATGCCTGAAAGTGTATGTGATGCCTGGGGAACTGAGTGTGTGGGTGAATGGCAATATTCGAATTGGCCAGCAGGGGTCTTCCAGTGCCAAAACGACTCCACTTGGCTCATTCACTTCACATACCATCAGCTTGTGGAGCAGATCTAGAGGGAAACCCTGTTTGGTCACTTCTTGTCCAATGTCCATGGAGCCCAGGATGATGCAATCAAGCATGTTGAGCACCCACACAAAACAAGGATGCAGATCCTCAGTCCAGGCGCTAACAACTCCACATCCAGAGACAAGTTCAGCGCCCAAGCCATTTTCAGCTACCATGCAACATGATGGCTCTGGCAGCACATATGCCTGAAAGTGTATGTGATGCCTGGGGAACTGAGTGTGTGGGTGAATGGCAATATTCGAATTGGCCAGCAGGGGTCTTCCAGTGCCAAAACCACTCCACTTGGCTCATTCACTTCACATACCATCAGCTTGTGGAGCAGATCTAGAGGGAAACCCTGTTTGGTCACTTCTTGTCCAATGTCCATGGAGCCCAGGATGATGCAATCAAGCATGTTGAGCACCCACACAAAACAAGGATGCAGATCCTCAGTCCAGGCGCTAACAACTCCACATCCAGAGACAAGTTCAGCGCCCAAGCCATTTTCAGCTACCATGCAACATGATGGCTCTGGCAGCACATATGCCTGAAAGTGTATGTGATGCCTGGGGAACTGAGTGTGTGGGTGAATGGCAATATTCGAATTGGCCAGCAGGGTCTTCCAGTGCCAAAACGACTCCACTTGGCTCATTCACTTCACATACCATCAGCTTGTCGAGCAGATCTAGAGGGAAACCCTGTTTGGTCACTTCTTGTCCAATGTCCATGGAGCCCAGGATGATGCAATCAAGCATGTTGAGCACCCACACAAAACAAGGATGCAGATCCTCAGTCCAGGCGCTAACAACTCCACATCCAGAGACAAGTTCAGCGCCCAAGCCATTTTCAGCTACCATGCAACATGATGGCTCTGGCAGCACATATGCCTGAAAGTGTATGTGATGCCTGGGGAACTGAGTGTGTGGGTGAATGGCAATATTCGAATTGGCCAGCAGGGGTCTTCCAGTGCCAAAACGACTCCACTTGGCTCATTCACTTCACATACCATCAGCTTGTCGAGCAGATCTAGAGGGAAACCCTGTTTGGTCACTTCTTGTCCAATGTCCATGGAGCCCAGGATGATGCAATCAAGCATGTTGAGCACCCACACAAACCAAGGATGCAGATCCTCAGTCCAGGCGCTAACAACTCCACATCCAGAGACAAGTTCAGCGCCCAAGCCATTTTCAGCTACCATGCAACATGATGGCTCTGGCAGCACATATGCCTGAAAGTGTATGTGATGCCTGGGGAACTGAGTGTGTGGTGAATGACAGTATTCGAATTGGTAAGCTGGGATCTTCCAGATGCAAAACGACTCCACTTGGCTCATTCACTTCACATACCATCAGCTTGTCGAGCAGATCTAGAGGGAAACCCTGTTTGGTCACTTCTTGTCCAATGTCCATGGAGCCCAGGATGATGCAATCAAGCATGTTGAGCACCCACACAATACAAGGATGCAGATCCTCAGTCCAGGCGCTAACAACTCCACATCCAGAGACAAGTTCAGCGCCCAAGCCATTTTCAGCTACCATGCAACATGATGGCTCTGGCAGCACATATGCCTGAAAGTGTATGTGATGCCTGGGGAACTGAGTGTGTGGGTGAATGGCAATATTCGAATTGGCCAGCAGGGTCTTCCAGTGCCAAAACGACTCCACTTGGCTCATTCACTTCACATACCATCAGCTTGTCGAGCAGATCTAGAGGGAAACCCTGTTTGGTCACTTCTTGTCCAATGTCCATGGAGCCCAGGATGATGCAATCAAGCATGTTGAGCACCCACACAAAACAAGGATGCAGATCCTCAGTCCAGGCGCTAACAACTCCACATCCAGAGACAAGTTCAGCGCCCAAGCCATTTTCAGCTACCATGCAACATGATGGCTCTGGCAGCACATATGCCTGAAAGTGTATGTGATGCCTGGGGAACTGAGTGTGTGGGTGAATGGCAATATTCGAATTGGCCAGCAGGGGTCTTCCAGTGCCAAAACGACTCCACTTGGCTCATTCACTTCACATACCATCAGCTTGTCGAGCAGATCTAGAGGGAAACCCTGTTTGGTCACTTCTTGTCCAATGTCCATGGAGCCCAGGATGATGCAATCAAGCATGTTGAGCACCCACACAAAACAAGGATGCAGATCCTCAGTCCAGGCGCTAACAACTCCACATCCAGAGACAAGTTCAGCGCCCAAGCCATTTTCAGCTACCATGCAACATGATGGCTCTGGCAGCACATATGCCTGAAAGTGTATGTGATGCCTGGGGAACTGAGTGTGTGGGTGAATGGCAATATTCGAATTGGCCAGCAGGGGTCTTCCAGTGCCAAAACGACTCCACTTGGCTCATTCACTTCACATACCATCAGCTTGTGGAGCAGATCTAGAGGGAAACCCTGTTTGGTCACTTCTTGTCCAATGTCCATGGAGCCCAGGATGATGCAATCAAGCATGTTGAGCACCCACACAAAACAAGGATGCAGATCCTCAGTCCAGGCGCTAACAACTCCACATCCAGAGACAAGTTCAGCGCCCAAGCCATTTTCAGCTACCATGCAACATGATGGCTCTGGCAGCACATATGCCTGAAAGTGTATGTGATGCCTGGGGAACTGAGTGTGTGGTGAATGGCAATATTCGAATTGGTAAGCTGGGATCTTCCAGTGCCAAAACGACTCCACTTGGCTCATTCACTTCACATACCATCAGCTTGTCGAGCAGATCTAGAGGGAAACCCTGTTTGGTCACTTCTTGTCCAATGTCCATGGAGCCCAGGATGATGCAATCAAGCATGTTGAGCACCCACACAAAACAAGGATGCAGATCCTCAGTCCAGGCGCTAACAACTCCACATCCAGAGACAAGTTCAGCGCCCAAGCCATTTTCAGCTACCATGCAACATGATGGCTCTGGCAGCACATATGCCTGAAAGTGTATGTGATGCCTGGGGAACTGAGTGTGTGGGTGAATGGCAATATTCGAATTGGCCAGCAGGGGTCTTCCAGTGCCAAAACGACTCCACTTGGCTCATTCACTTCACATACCATCAGCTTGTCGAGCAGATCTAGAGGGAAACCCTGTTTGGTCACTTCTTGTCCAATGTCCATGGAGCCCAGGATGATGCAATCAAGCATGTTGAGCACCCACACAAAACAAGGATGCAGATCCTCAGTCCAGGCGCTAACAACTCCACATCCAGAGACAAGTTCAGCGCCCAAGCCATTTTCAGCTACCATGCAACATGATGGCTCTGGCAGCACATATGCCTGAAAGTGTATGTGATGCCTGGGGAACTGAGTGTGTGGGTGAATGGCAATATTCGAATTGGCCAGCAGGGGTCTTCCAGTGCCAAAACGACTCCACTTGGCTCATTCACTTCACATACCATCAGCTTGTGGAGCAGATCTAGAGGGAAACCCTGTTTGGTCACTTCTTGTCCAATGTCCATGGAGCCCAGGATGATGCAATCAAGCATGTTGAGCACCCACACAAAACAAGGATGCAGATCCTCAGTCCAGGCGCTAACAACTCCACATCCAGAGACAAGTTCAGCGCCCAAGCCATTTTCAGCTACCATGCAACATGATGGCTCTGGCAGCACATATGCCTGAAAGTGTATGTGATGCCTGGGGAACTGAGTGTGTGGGTGAATGGCAATATTCGAATTGGCCAGCAGGGGTCTTCCAGTGCCAAAACCACTCCACTTGGCTCATTCACTTCACATACCATCAGCTTGTGGAGCAGATCTAGAGGGAAACCCTGTTTGGTCACTTCTTGTCCAATGTCCATGGAGCCCAGGATGATGCAATCAAGCATGTTGAGCACCCACACAAAACAAGGATGCAGATCCTCAGTCCAGGCGCTAACAACTCCACATCCAGAGACAAGTTCAGCGCCCAAGCCATTTTCAGCTACCATGCAACATGATGGCTCTGGCAGCACATATGCCTGAAAGTGTATGTGATGCCTGGGGAACTGAGTGTGTGGGTGAATGGCAATATTCGAATTGGCCAGCAGGGGTCTTCCAGTGCCAAAACGACTCCACTTGGCTCATTCACTTCACATACCATCAGCTTGTGGAGCAGATCTAGAGGGAAACCCTGTTTGGTCACTTCTTGTCCAATGTCCATGGAGCCCAGGATGATGCAATCAAGCATGTTGAGCACCCACACAAAACAAGGATGCAGATCCTCAGTCCAGGCGCTAACAACTCCACATCCAGAGACAAGTTCAGCGCCCAAGCCATTTTCAGCTACCATGCAACATGATGGCTCTGGCAGCACATATGCCTGAAAGTGTATGTGATGCCTGGGGAACTGAGTGTGTGGGTGAATGGCAATATTCGAATTGGCCAGCAGGGGTCTTCCAGTGCCAAAACGACTCCACTTGGCTCATTCACTTCACATACCATCAGCTTGTGGAGCAGATCTAGAGGGAAACCCTGTTTGGTCACTTCTTGTCCAATGTCCATGGAGCCCAGGATGATGCAATCAAGCATGTTGAGCACCCACACAAAACAAGGATGCAGATCCTCAGTCCAGGCGCTAACAACTCCACATCCAGAGACAAGTTCAGCGCCCAAGCCATTTTCAGCTACCATGCAACATGATGGCTCTGGCAGCACATATGCCTGAAAGTGTATGTGATGCCTGGGGAACTGAGTGTGTGGGTGAATGGCAATATTCGAATTGGCCAGCAGGGTCTTCCAGTGCCAAAACGACTCCACTTGGCTCATTCACTTCACATACCATCAGCTTGTGGAGCAGATCTAGAGGGAAACCCTGTTTGGTCACTTCTTGTCCAATGTCCATGGAGCCCAGGATGATGCAATCAAGCATGTTGAGCACCCACACAAAACAAGGATGCAGATCCTCAGTCCAGGCGCTAACAACTCCACATCCAGAGACAAGTTCAGCGCCCAAGCCATTTTCAGCTACCATGCAACATGATGGCTCTGGCAGCACATATGCCTGAAAGTGTATGTGATGCCTGGGGAACTGAGTGTGTGGTGAATGGCAATATTCGAATTGGCCAGCAGGGGTCTTCCAGTGCCAAAACGACTCCACTTGGCTCATTCACTTCACATACCATCAGCTTGTGGAGCAGATCTAGAGGGAAACCCTGTTTGGTCACTTCTTGTCCAATGTCCATGGAGCCCAGGATGATGCAATCAAGCATGTTGAGCACCCACACAAAACAAGGATGCAGATCCTCAGTCCAGGCGCTAACAACTCCACATCCAGAGACAAGTTCAGCGCCCAAGCCATTTTCAGCTACCATGCAACATGATGGCTCTGGCAGCACATATGCCTGAAAGTGTATGTGATGCCTGGGGAACTGAGTGTGTGGGTGAATGGCAATATTCGAATTGGCCAGCAGGGGTCTTCCAGTGCCAAAACCACTCCACTTGGCTCATTCACTTCACATACCATCAGCTTGTGGAGCAGATCTAGAGGGAAACCCTGTTTGGTCACTTCTTGTCCAATGTCCATGGAGCCCAGGATGATGCAATCAAGCATGTTGAGCACCCACACAAAACAAGGATGCAGATCCTCAGTCCAGGCGCTAACAACTCCACATCCAGAGACAAGTTCAGCGCCCAAGCCATTTTCAGCTACCATGCAACATGATGGCTCTGGCAGCACATATGCCTGAAAGTGTATGTGATGCCTGGGGAACTGAGTGTGTGGGTGAATGGCAATATTCGAATTGGCCAGCAGGGGTCTTCCAGTGCCAAAACGACTCCACTTGGCTCATTCACTTCACATACCATCAGCTTGTCGAGCAGATCTAGAGGGAAACCCTGTTTGGTCACTTCTTGTCCAATGTCCATGGAGCCCAGGATGATGCAATCAAGCATGTTGAGCACCCACACAAAACAAGGATGCAGATCCTCAGTCCAGGCGCTAACAACTCCACATCCAGAGACAAGTTCAGCGCCCAAGCCATTTTCAGCTACCATGCAACATGATGGCTCTGGCAGCACATATGCCTGAAAGTGTATGTGATGCCTGGGGAACTGAGTGTGTGGGTGAATGGCAATATTCGAATTGGCCAGCAGGGGTCTTCCAGTGCCAAAACGACTCCACTTGGCTCATTCACTTCACATACCATCAGCTTGTCGAGCAGATCTAGAGGGAAACCCTGTTTGGTCACTTCTTGTCCAATGTCCATGGAGCCCAGGATGATGCAATCAAGCATGTTGAGCACCCACACAAAACAAGGATGCAGATCCTCAGTCCAGGCGCTAACAACTCCACATCCAGAGACAAGTTCAGCGCCCAAGCCATTTTCAGCTACCATGCAACATGATGGCTCTGGCAGCACATATGCCTGAAAGTGTATGTGATGCCTGGGGAACTGAGTGTGTGGGTGAATGGCAATATTCGAATTGGCCAGCAGGGTCTTCCAGTGCCAAAACGACTCCACTTGGCTCATTCACTTCACATACCATCAGCTTGTCGAGCAGATCTAGAGGGAAACCCTGTTTGGTCACTTCTTGTCCAATGTCCATGGAGCCCAGGATGATGCAATCAAGCATGTTGAGCACCCACACAAAACAAGGATGCAGATCCTCAGTCCAGGCGCTAACAACTCCACATCCAGAGACAAGTTCAGCGCCCAAGCCATTTTCAGCTACCATGCAACATGATGGCTCTGGCAGCACATATGCCTGAAAGTGTATGTGATGCCTGGGGAACTGAGTGTGTGGGTGAATGGCAATATTCGAATTGGCCAGCAGGGGTCTTCCAGTGCCAAAACGACTCCACTTGGCTCATTCACTTCACATACCATCAGCTTGTCGAGCAGATCTAGAGGGAAACCCTGTTTGGTCACTTCTTGTCCAATGTCCATGGAGCCCAGGATGATGCAATCAAGCATGTTGAGCACCCACACAAAACAAGGATGCAGATCCTCAGTCCAGGCGCTAACAACTCCACATCCAGAGACAAGTTCAGCGCCCAAGCCATTTTCAGCTACCATGCAACATGATGGCTCTGGCAGCACATATGCCTGAAAGTGTATGTGATGCCTGGGGAACTGAGTGTGTGGGTGAATGGCAATATTCGAATTGGCCAGCAGGGGTCTTCCAGTGCCAAAACGACTCCACTTGGCTCATTCACTTCACATACCATCAGCTTGTCGAGCAGATCTAGAGGGAAACCCTGTTTGGTCACTTCTTGTCCAATGTCCATGGAGCCCAGGATGATGCAATCAAGCATGTTGAGCACCCACACAAAACAAGGATGCAGATCCTCAGTCCAGGCGCTAACAACTCCACATCCAGAGACAAGTTCAGCGCCCAAGCCATTTTCAGCTACCATGCAACATGATGGCTCTGGCAGCACATATGCCTGAAAGTGTATGTGATGCCTGGGGAACTGAGTGTGTGGGTGAATGGCAATATTCGAATTGGCCAGCAGGGGTCTTCCAGTGCCAAAACCACTCCACTTGGCTCATTCACTTCACATACCATCAGCTTGTGGAGCAGATCTAGAGGGAAACCCTGTTTGGTCACTTCTTGTCCAATGTCCATGGAGCCCAGGATGATGCAATCAAGCATGTTGAGCACCCACACAAAACAAGGATGCAGATCCTCAGTCCAGGCGCTAACAACTCCACATCCAGAGACAAGTTCAGCGCCCAAGCCATTTTCAGCTACCATGCAACATGATGGCTCTGGCAGCACATATGCCTGAAAGTGTATGTGATGCCTGGGAACTGAGTGTGTGGGTGAATGGCAATATTCGAATTGGCCAGCAGGGGTCTTCCAGTGCCAAAACGACTCCACTTGGCTCATTCACTTCACATACCATCAGCTTGTCGAGCAGATCTAGAGGGAAACCCTGTTTGGTCACTTCTTGTCCAATGTCCATGGAGCCCAGGATGATGCAATCAAGCATGTTGAGCACCCACACAAAACAAGGATGCAGATCCTCAGTCCAGGCGCTAACAACTCCACATCCAGAGACAAGTTCAGCGCCCAAGCCATTTTCAGCTACCATGCAACATGATGGCTCTGGCAGCACATATGCCTGAAAGTGTATGTGATGCCTGGGGAACTGAGTGTGTGGGTGAATGGCAATATTCGAATTGGCCAGCAGGGGTCTTCCAGTGCCAAAACGACTCCACTTGGCTCATTCACTTCACATACCATCAGCTTGTCGAGCAGATCTAGAGGGAAACCCTGTTTGGTCACTTCTTGTCCAATGTCCATGGAGCCCAGGATGATGCAATCAAGCATGTTGAGCACCCACACAAAACAAGGATGCAGATCCTCAGTCCAGGCGCTAACAACTCCACATCCAGAGACAAGTTCAGCGCCCAAGCCATTTTCAGCTACCATGCAACATGATGGCTCTGGCAGCACATATGCCTGAAAGTGTATGTGATGCCTGGGGAACTGAGTGTGTGGGTGAATGGCAATATTCGAATTGGCCAGCAGGGGTCTTCCAGTGCCAAAACGACTCCACTTGGCTCATTCACTTCACATACCATCAGCTTGTCGAGCAGATCTAGAGGGAAACCCTGTTTGGTCACTTCTTGTCCAATGTCCATGGAGCCCAGGATGATGCAATCAAGCATGTTGAGCACCCACACAAAACAAGGATGCAGATCCTCAGTCCAGGCGCTAACAACTCCACATCCAGAGACAAGTTCAGCGCCCAAGCCATTTTCAGCTACCATGCAACATGATGGCTCTGGCAGCACATATGCCTGAAAGTGTATGTGATCCCTGGGGAACTGAGTGTGTGGGTGAATGGCAATATTCGAATTGGCCAGCAGGGGTCTTCCAGTGCCAAAACGACTCCACTTGGCTCATTCACTTCACATACCATCAGCTTGTCGAGCAGATCTAGAGGGAAACCCTGTTTGGTCACTTCTTGTCCAATGTCCATGGAGCCCAGGATGATGCAATCAAGCATGTTGAGCACCCACACAAAACAAGGATGCAGATCCTCAGTCCAGGCGCTAACAACTCCACATCCAGAGACAAGTTCAGCGCCCAAGCCATTTTCAGCTACCATGCAACATGATGGCTCTGGCAGCACATATGCCTGAAAGTGTATGTGATCCCTGGGGAACTGAGTGTGTGGGTGAATGGCAATATTCGAATTGGCCAGCAGGGGTCTTCCAGTGCCAAAACGACTCCACTTGGCTCATTCACTTCACATACCATCAGCTTGTCGAGCAGATCTAGAGGGAAACCCTGTTTGGTCACTTCTTGTCCAATGTCCATGGAGCCCAGGATGATGCAATCAAGCATGTTGAGCACCCACACAAAACAAGGATGCAGATCCTCAGTCCAGGCGCTAACAACTCCACATCCAGAGACAAGTTCAGCGCCCAAGCCATTTTCAGCTACCATGCAACATGATGGCTCTGGCAGCACATATGCCTGAAAGTGTATGTGATCCCTGGGGAACTGAGTGTGTGGGTGAATGGCAATATTCGAATTGGCCAGCAGGGGTCTTCCAGTGCCAAAACGACTCCACTTGGCTCATTCACTTCACATACCATCAGCTTGTCGAGCAGATCTAGAGGGAAACCCTGTTTGGTCACTTCTTGTCCAATGTCCATGGAGCCCAGGATGATGCAATCAAGCATGTTGAGCACCCACACAAAACAAGGATGCAGATCCTCAGTCCAGGCGCTAACAACTCCACATCCAGAGACAAGTTCAGCGCCCAAGCCATTTTCAGCTACCATGCAACATGATGGCTCTGGCAGCACATATGCCTGAAAGTGTATGTGATGCCTGGGGAACTGAGTGTGTGGGTGAATGGCAATATTCGAATTGGCCAGCAGGGGTCTTCCAGTGCCAAAACGACTCCACTTGGCTCATTCACTTCACATACCATCAGCTTGTCGAGCAGATCTAGAGGGAAACCCTGTTTGGTCACTTCTTGTCCAATGTCCATGGAGCCCAGGATGATGCAATCAAGCATGTTGAGCACCCACACAAAACAAGGATGCAGATCCTCAGTCCAGGCGCTAACAACTCCACATCCAGAGACAAGTTCAGCGCCCAAGCCATTTTCAGCTACCATGCAACATGATGGCTCTGGCAGCACATATGCCTGAAAGTGTATGTTGCCCTGGGGAACTGAGTGTGTGGGTGAATGGCAATATTCGAATTGGCCAGCAGGGGTCTTCCAGTGCCAAAACGACTCCACTTGGCTCATTCACTTCACAAATCATCAGCTTGTCGAGCACATCTCGAGGGAAACCCTGTTTGGTCACTTCTTGTCCAATGTCCATGGAGCCCAGGATGATGCAATCAAGCATGTTGAGCACCCACACAAAACAAGGATGCAGATCCTCAGTCCAGGCGCTAACAACTCCACATCCAGAGACAAGTTCAGCGCCCAAGCCATTTTCAGCTACCATGCAACATGATGGCTCTGGCAGCACATATGCCTGAAAGTGTATGTGATGCCTGGGGAACTGAGTGTGTGGGTGAATGGCAATATTCGAATTGGCCAGCAGGGGTCTTCCAGTGCCAAAACGACTCCACTTGGCTCATTCACTTCACATACCATCAGCTTGTCGAGCAGATCTAGAGGGAAACCCTGTTTGGTCACTTCTTGTCCAATGTCCATGGAGCCCAGGATGATGCAATCAAGCATGTTGAGCACCCACACAAAACAAGGATGCAGATCCTCAGTCCAGGCGCTAACAACTCCACATCCAGAGACAAGTTCAGCGCCCAAGCCATTTTCAGCTACCATGCAACATGATGGCTCTGGCAGCACATATGCCTGAAAGTGTATGTGATGCCTGGGGAACTGAGTGTGTGGGTGAATGGCAATATTCGAATTGGCCAGCAGGGGTCTTCCAGTGCCAAAACGACTCCACTTGGCTCATTCACTTCACATACCATCAGCTTGTCGAGCAGATCTAGAGGGAAACCCTGTTTGGTCACTTCTTGTCCAATGTCCATGGAGCCCAGGATGATGCAATCAAGCATGTTGAGCACCCACACAAAACAAGGATGCAGATCCTCAGTCCAGGCGCTAACAACTCCACATCCAGAGACAAGTTCAGCGCCCAAGCCATTTTCAGCTACCATGCAACATGATGGCTCTGGCAGCACATATGCCTGAAAGTGTATGTGATGCCTGGGGAACTGAGTGTGTGGGTGAATGGCAATATTCGAATTGGCCAGCAGGGGTCTTCCAGTGCCAAAACGACTCCACTTGGCTCATTCACTTCACATACCATCAGCTTGTCGAGCAGATCTAGAGGGAAACCCTGTTTGGTCACTTCTTGTCCAATGTCCATGGAGCCCAGGATGATGCAATCAAGCATGTTGAGCACCCACACAAAACAAGGATGCAGATCCTCAGTCCAGGCGCTAACAACTCCACATCCAGAGACAAGTTCAGCGCCCAAGCCATTTTCAGCTACCATGCAACATGATGGCTCTGGCAGCACATATGCCTGAAAGTGTATGTGATGCCTGGGGAACTGAGTGTGTGGGTGAATGGCAATATTCGAATTGGCCAGCAGGGGTCTTCCAGTGCCAAAACGACTCCACTTGGCTCATTCACTTCACATACCATCAGCTTGTCGAGCAGATCTAGAGGGAAACCCTGTTTGGTCACTTCTTGTCCAATGTCCATGGAGCCCAGGATGATGCAATCAAGCATGTTGAGCACCCACACAAAACAAGGATGCAGATCCTCAGTCCAGGCGCTAACAACTCCACATCCAGAGACAAGTTCAGCGCCCAAGCCATTTTCAGCTACCATGCAACACGATGGCTCTGGCAGCACATATGCCTGAAAGTGTATGTGATCCCTGGGGAACTGAGTGTGTGGGTGAATGGCAATATTCGAATTGGCCAGCAGGGGTCTTCCAGTGCCAAAACGACTCCACTTGGCTCATTCACTTCACATACCATCAGCTTGTGGAGCAGATCTAGAGGGAAACCCTGTTTGGTCACTTCTTGTCCAATGTCCATGGAGCCCAGGATGATGCAATCAAGCATGTTGAGCACCCACACAAAACAAGGATGCAGATCCTCAGTCCAGGCGCTAACAACTCCACATCCAGAGACAAGTTCAGCGCCCAAGCCATTTTCAGCTACCATGCAACATGATGGCTCTGGCAGCACATATGCCTGAAAGTGTATGTGATGCCTGGGGAACTGAGTGTGTGGGTGAATGGCAATATTCGAATTGGCCAGCAGGGGTCTTCCAGTGCCAAAACGACTCCACTTGGCTCATTCACTTCACATACCATCAGCTTGTCGAGCAGATCTAGAGGGAAACCCTGTTTGGTCACTTCTTGTCCAATGTCCATGGAGCCCAGGATGATGCAATCAAGCATGTTGAGCACCCACACAAAACAAGGATGCAGATCCTCAGTCCAGGCGCTAACAACTCCACATCCAGAGACAAGTTCAGCGCCCAAGCCATTTTCAGCTACCATGCAACATGATGGCTCTGGCAGCACATATGCCTGAAAGTGTATGTGATCCCTGGGGAACTGAGTGTGTGGGTGAATGGCAATATTCGAATTGGCCAGCAGGGGTCTTCCAGTGCCAAAACGACTCCACTTGGCTCATTCACTTCACATACCATCAGCTTGTCGAGCAGATCTAGAGGGAAACCCTGTTTGGTCACTTCTTGTCCAATGTCCATGGAGCCCAGGATGATGCAATCAAGCATGTTGAGCACCCACACAAAACAAGGATGCAGATCCTCAGTCCAGGCGCTAACAACTCCACATCCAGAGACAAGTTCAGCGCCCAAGCCATTTTCAGCTACCATGCAACATGATGGCTCTGGCAGCACATATGCCTGAAAGTGTATGTGATGCCTGGGGAACTGAGTGTGTGGGTGAATGGCAATATTCGAATTGGCCAGCAGGGGTCTTCCAGTGCCAAAACGACTCCACTTGGCTCATTCACTTCACATACCATCAGCTTGTCGAGCAGATCTAGAGGGAAACCCTGTTTGGTCACTTCTTGTCCAATGTCCATGGAGCCCAGGATGATGCAATCAAGCATGTTGAGCACCCACACAAAACAAGGATGCAGATCCTCAGTCCAGGCGCTAACAACTCCACATCCAGAGACAAGTTCAGCGCCCAAGCCATTTTCAGCTACCATGCAACATGATGGCTCTGGCAGCACATATGCCTGAAAGTGTATGTGATGCCTGGGGAACTGAGTGTGTGGGTGAATGGCAATATTCGAATTGGCCAGCAGGGGTCTTCCAGTGCCAAAACGACTCCACTTGGCTCATTCACTTCACATACCATCAGCTTGTCGAGCAGATCTAGAGGGAAACCCTGTTTGGTCACTTCTTGTCCAATGTCCATGGAGCCCAGGATGATGCAATCAAGCATGTTGAGCACCCACACAAAACAAGGATGCAGATCCTCAGTCCAGGCGCTAACAACTCCACATCCAGAGACAAGTTCAGCGCCCAAGCCATTTTCAGCTACCATGCAACATGATGGCTCTGGCAGCACATATGCCTGAAAGTGTATGTGATGCCTGGGGAACTGAGTGTGTGGGTGAATGGCAATATTCGAATTGGCCAGCAGGGGTCTTCCAGTGCCAAAACGACTCCACTTGGCTCATTCACTTCACATACCATCAGCTTGTCGAGCAGATCTAGAGGGAAACCCTGTTTGGTCACTTCTTGTCCAATGTCCATGGAGCCCAGGATGATGCAATCAAGCATGTTGAGCACCCACACAAAACAAGGATGCAGATCCTCAGTCCAGGCGCTAACAACTCCACATCCAGAGACAAGTTCAGCGCCCAAGCCATTTTCAGCTACCATGCAACATGATGGCTCTGGCAGCACATATGCCTGAAAGTGTATGTGATGCCTGGGGAACTGAGTGTGTGGGTGAATGGCAATATTCGAATTGGCCAGCAGGGGTCTTCCAGTGCCAAAACGACTCCACTTGGCTCATTCACTTCACATACCATCAGCTTGTCGAGCAGATCTAGAGGGAAACCCTGTTTGGTCACTTCTTGTCCAATGTCCATGGAGCCCAGGATGATGCAATCAAGCATGTTGAGCACCCACACAAAACAAGGATGCAGATCCTCAGTCCAGGCGCTAACAACTCCACATCCAGAGACAAGTTCAGCGCCCAAGCCATTTTCAGCTACCATGCAACATGATGGCTCTGGCAGCACATATGCCTGAAAGTGTATGTGATCCCTGGGGAACTGAGTGTGTGGGTGAATGGCAATATTCGAATTGGCCAGCAGGGGTCTTCCAGTGCCAAAACGACTCCACTTGGCTCATTCACTTCACATACCATCAGCTTGTCGAGCAGATCTAGAGGGAAACCCTGTTTGGTCACTTCTTGTCCAATGTCCATGGAGCCCAGGATGATGCAATCAAGCATGTTGAGCACCCACACAAAACAAGGATGCAGATCCTCAGTCCAGGCGCTAACAACTCCACATCCAGAGACAAGTTCAGCGCCCAAGCCATTTTCAGCTACCATGCAACATGATGGCTCTGGCAGCACATATGCCTGAAAGTGTATGTGATCCCTGGGGAACTGAGTGTGTGGGTGAATGGCAATATTCGAATTGGCCAGCAGGGGTCTTCCAGTGCCAAAACGACTCCACTTGGCTCATTCACTTCACATACCATCAGCTTGTCGAGCAGATCTAGAGGGAAACCCTGTTTGGTCACTTCTTGTCCAATGTCCATGGAGCCCAGGATGATGCAATCAAGCATGTTGAGCACCCACACAAAACAAGGATGCAGATCCTCAGTCCAGGCGCTAACAACTCCACATCCAGAGACAAGTTCAGCGCCCAAGCCATTTTCAGCTACCATGCAACATGATGGCTCTGGCAGCACATATGCCTGAAAGTGTATGTGATCCCTGGGGAACTGAGTGTGTGGGTGAATGGCAATATTCGAATTGGCCAGCAGGGGTCTTCCAGTGCCAAAACGACTCCACTTGGCTCATTCACTTCACATACCATCAGCTTGTCGAGCAGATCTAGAGGGAAACCCTGTTTGGTCACTTCTTGTCCAATGTCCATGGAGCCCAGGATGATGCAATCAAGCATGTTGAGCACCCACACAAAACAAGGATGCAGATCCTCAGTCCAGGCGCTAACAACTCCACATCCAGAGACAAGTTCAGCGCCCAAGCCATTTTCAGCTACCATGCAACATGATGGCTCTGGCAGCACATATGCCTGAAAGTGTATGTGATCCCTGGGGAACTGAGTGTGTGGGTGAAGGGCAATATTCGAATTGGCCAGCAGGGGTCTTCCAGTGCCAAAACGACTCCACTTGGCTCATTCACTTCACATACCATCAGCTTGTCGAGCAGATGTAGAGGGAAACCCTGTTTGGTCACTTCTTGTCCAATGTCCATGGAGCCCAGGATGATGCAATCAAGCATGTTGAGCACCCACACAAAACAAGGATGCAGATCCTCAGTCCAGGCGCTAACAACTCCACATCCAGAGACAAGTTCAGCGCCCAAGCCATTTTCAGCTACCATGCAACATGATGGCTCTGGCAGCACATATGCCTGAAAGTGTATGTGATCCCTGGGGAACTGAGTGTGTGGGTGAATGGCAATATTCGAATTGGCCAGCAGGGGTCTTCCAGTGCCAAAACGACTCCACTTGGCTCATTCACTTCACATACCATCAGCTTGTCGAGCACATCTAGAGGGAAACCCTGTTTGGTCACTTCTTGTCCAATGTCCATGGAGCCCAGGATGATGCAATCAAGCATGTTGAGCACCCACACAAAACAAGGATGCAGATCCTCAGTCCAGGCGCTAACAACTCCACATCCAGAGACAAGTTCAGCGCCCAAGCCATTTTCAGCTACCATGCAACATGATGGCTCTGGCAGCACATATGCCTGAAAGTGTATGTGATCCCTGGGGAACTGAGTGTGTGGGTGAATGGCAATATTCGAATTGGCCAGCAGGGGTCTTCCAGTGCCAAAACGACTCCACTTGGCTCATTCACTTCACATACCATCAGCTTGTCGAGCAGATCTAGAGGGAAACCCTGTTTGGTCACTTCTTGTCCAATGTCCATGGAGCCCAGGATGATGCAATCAAGCATGTTGAGCACCCACACAAAACAAGGATGCAGATCCTCAGTCCAGGCGCTAACAACTCCACATCCAGAGACAAGTTCAGCGCCCAAGCCATTTTCAGCTACCATGCAACATGATGGCTCTGGCAGCACATATGCCTGAAAGTGTATGTGATCCCTGGGGAACTGAGTGTGTGGGTGAATGGCAATATTCGAATTGGCCAGCAGGGGTCTTCCAGTGCCAAAACGACTCCACTTGGCTCATTCACTTCACATACCATCAGCTTGTCGAGCAGATCTAGAGGGAAACCCTGTTTGGTCACTTCTTGTCCAATGTCCATGGAGCCCAGGATGATGCAATCAAGCATGTTGAGCACCCACACAAAACAAGGATGCAGATCCTCAGTCCAGGCGCTAACAACTCCACATCCAGAGACAAGTTCAGCGCCCAAGCCATTTTCAGCTACCATGCAACATGATGGCTCTGGCAGCACATATGCCTGAAAGTGTATGTGATCCCTGGGGAACTGAGTGTGTGGGTGAATGGCAATATTCGAATTGGCCAGCAGGGGTCTTCCAGTGCCAAAACGACTCCACTTGGCTCATTCACTTCACATACCATCAGCTTGTCGAGCAGATCTAGAGGGAAACCCTGTTTGGTCACTTCTTGTCCAATGTCCATGGAGCCCAGGATGATGCAATCAAGCATGTTGAGCACCCACACAAAACAAGGATGCAGATCCTCAGTCCAGGCGCTAACAACTCCACATCCAGAGACAAGTTCAGCGCCCAAGCCATTTTCAGCTACCATGCAACATGATGGCTCTGGCAGCACATATGCCTGAAAGTGTATGTGATCCCTGGGGAACTGAGTGTGTGGGTGAATGGCAATATTCGAATTGGCCAGCAGGGGTCTTCCAGTGCCAAAACGACTCCACTTGGCTCATTCACTTCACATACCATCAGCTTGTCGAGCACATCTAGAGGGAAACCCTGTTTGGTCACTTCTTGTCCAATGTCCATGGAGCCCAGGATGATGCAATCAAGCATGTTGAGCACCCACACAAAACAAGGATGCAGATCCTCAGTCCAGGCGCTAACAACTCCACATCCAGAGACAAGTTCAGCGCCCAAGCCATTTTCAGCTACCATGCAACATGATGGCTCTGGCAGCACATATGCCTGAAAGTGTATGTGATCCCTGGGGAACTGAGTGTGTGGGTGAATGGCAATATTCGAATTGGCCAGCAGGGGTCTTCCAGTGCCAAAACGACTCCACTTGGCTCATTCACTTCACATACCATCAGCTTGTCGAGCAGATCTAGAGGGAAACCCTGTTTGGTCACTTCTTGTCCAATGTCCATGGAGCCCAGGATGATGCAATCAAGCATGTTGAGCACCCACACAAAACAAGGATGCAGATCCTCAGTCCAGGCGCTAACAACTCCACATCCAGAGACAAGTTCAGCGCCCAAGCCATTTTCAGCTACCATGCAACATGATGGCTCTGGCAGCACATATGCCTGAAAGTGTATGTGATCCCTGGGGAACTGAGTGTGTGGGTGAATGGCAATATTCGAATTGGCCAGCAGGGGTCTTCCAGTGCCAAAACGACTCCACTTGGCTCATTCACTTCACATACCATCAGCTTGTCGAGCAGATCTAGAGGGAAACCCTGTTTGGTCACTTCTTGTCCAATGTCCATGGAGCCCAGGATGATGCAATCAAGCATGTTGAGCACCCACACAAAACAAGGATGCAGATCCTCAGTCCAGGCGCTAACAACTCCACATCCAGAGACAAGTTCAGCGCCCAAGCCATTTTCAGCTACCATGCAACATGATGGCTCTGGCAGCACATATGCCTGAAAGTGTATGTGATCCCTGGGGAACTGAGTGTGTGGGTGAATGGCAATATTCGAATTGGCCAGCAGGGGTCTTCCAGTGCCAAAACGACTCCACTTGGCTCATTCACTTCACATACCATCAGCTTGTCGAGCAGATCTAGAGGGAAACCCTGTTTGGTCACTTCTTGTCCAATGTCCATGGAGCCCAGGATGATGCAATCAAGCATGTTGAGCACCCACACAAAACAAGGATGCAGATCCTCAGTCCAGGCGCTAACAACTCCACATCCAGAGACAAGTTCAGCGCCCAAGCCATTTTCAGCTACCATGCAACATGATGGCTCTGGCAGCACATATGCCTGAAAGTGTATGTGATCCCTGGGGAACTGAGTGTGTGGGTGAATGGCAATATTCGAATTGGCCAGCAGGGGTCTTCCAGTGCCAAAACGACTCCACTTGGCTCATTCACTTCACATACCATCAGCTTGTCGAGCAGATCTAGAGGGAAACCCTGTTTGGTCACTTCTTGTCCAATGTCCATGGAGCCCAGGATGATGCAATCAAGCATGTTGAGCACCCACACAAAACAAGGATGCAGATCCTCAGTCCAGGCGCTAACAACTCCACATCCAGAGACAAGTTCAGCGCCCAAGCCATTTTCAGCTACCATGCAACATGATGGCTCTGGCAGCACATATGCCTGAAAGTGTATGTGATGCCTGGGGAACTGAGTGTGTGGGTGAATGGCAATATTCGAATTGGCCAGCAGGGTCTTCCAGTGCCAAAACGACTCCACTTGGCTCATTCACTTCACATACCATCAGCTTGTCGAGCAGATCTAGAGGGAAACCCTGTTTGGTCACTTCTTGTCCAATGTCCATGGAGCCCAGGATGATGCAATCAAGCATGTTGAGCACCCACACAAAACAAGGATGCAGATCCTCAGTCCAGGCGCTAACAACTCCACATCCAGAGACAAGTTCAGCGCCCAAGCCATTTTCAGCTACCATGCAACATGATGGCTCTGGCAGCACATATGCCTGAAAGTGTATGTGATCCCTGGGGAACTGAGTGTGTGGGTGAATGGCAATATTCGAATTGGCCAGCAGGGGTCTTCCAGTGCCAAAACGACTCCACTTGGCTCATTCACTTCACATACCATCAGCTTGTCGAGCAGATCTAGAGGGAAACCCTGTTTGGTCACTTCTTGTCCAATGTCCATGGAGCCCAGGATGATGCAATCAAGCATGTTGAGCACCCACACAAAACAAGGATGCAGATCCTCAGTCCAGGCGCTAACAACTCCACATCCAGAGACAAGTTCAGCGCCCAAGCCATTTTCAGCTACCATGCAACATGATGGCTCTGGCAGCACATATGCCTGAAAGTGTATGTGATGCCTGGGGAACTGAGTGTGTGGGTGAATGGCAATATTCGAATTGGCCAGCAGGGGTCTTCCAGTGCCAAAACGACTCCACTTGGCTCATTCACTTCACATACCATCAGCTTGTCGAGCAGATCTAGAGGGAAACCCTGTTTGGTCACTTCTTGTCCAATGTCCATGGAGCCCAGGATGATGCAATCAAGCATGTTGAGCACCCACACAAAACAAGGATGCAGATCCTCAGTCCAGGCGCTAACAACTCCACATCCAGAGACAAGTTCAGCGCCCAAGCCATTTTCAGCTACCATGCAACATGATGGCTCTGGCAGCACATATGCCTGAAAGTGTATGTGATGCCTGGGGAACTGAGTGTGTGGGTGAATGGCAATATTCGAATTGGCCAGCAGGGGTCTTCCAGTGCCAAAACGACTCCACTTGGCTCATTCACTTCACATACCATCAGCTTGTCGAGCAGATCTAGAGGGAAACCCTGTTTGGTCACTTCTTGTCCAATGTCCATGGAGCCCAGGATGATGCAATCAAGCATGTTGAGCACCCACACAAAACAAGGATGCAGATCCTCAGTCCAGGCGCTAACAACTCCACATCCAGAGACAAGTTCAGCGCCCAAGCCATTTTCAGCTACCATGCAACATGATGGCTCTGGCAGCACATATGCCTGAAAGTGTATGTGATGCCTGGGGAACTGAGTGTGTGGGTGAATGGCAATATTCGAATTGGCCAGCAGGGGTCTTCCAGTGCCAAAACGACTCCACTTGGCTCATTCACTTCACATACCATCAGCTTGTCGAGCAGATCTAGAGGGAAACCCTGTTTGGTCACTTCTTGTCCAATGTCCATGGAGCCCAGGATGATGCAATCAAGCATGTTGAGCACCCACACAAAACAAGGATGCAGATCCTCAGTCCAGGCGCTAACAACTCCACATCCAGAGACAAGTTCAGCGCCCAAGCCATTTTCAGCTACCATGCAACATGATGGCTCTGGCAGCACATATGCCTGAAAGTGTATGTGATGCCTGGGGAACTGAGTGTGTGGGTGAATGGCAATATTCGAATTGGCCAGCAGGGGTCTTCCAGTGCCAAAACGACTCCACTTGGCTCATTCACTTCACATACCATCAGCTTGTGGAGCAGATCTAGAGGGAAACCCTGTTTGGTCACTTCTTGTCCAATGTCCATGGAGCCCAGGATGATGCAATCAAGCATGTTGAGCACCCACACAAAACAAGGATGCAGATCCTCAGTCCAGGCGCTAACAACTCCACATCCAGAGACAAGTTCAGCGCCCAAGCCATTTTCAGCTACCATGCAACATGATGGCTCTGGCAGCACATATGCCTGAAAGTGTATGTGATGCCTGGGGAACTGAGTGTGTGGGTGAATGGCAATATTCGAATTGGCCAGCAGGGGTCTTCCAGTGCCAAAACGACTCCACTTGGCTCATTCACTTCACATACCATCAGCTTGTCGAGCAGATCTAGAGGGAAACCCTGTTTGGTCACTTCTTGTCCAATGTCCATGGAGCCCAGGATGATGCAATCAAGCATGTTGAGCACCCACACAAAACAAGGATGCAGATCCTCAGTCCAGGCGCTAACAACTCCACATCCAGAGACAAGTTCAGCGCCCAAGCCATTTTCAGCTACCATGCAACATGATGGCTCTGGCAGCACATATGCCTGAAAGTGTATGTGATGCCTGGGGAACTGAGTGTGTGGGTGAATGGCAATATTCGAATTGGCCAGCAGGGTCTTCCAGTGCCAAAACCACTCCACTTGGCTCATTCACTTCACATACCATCAGCTTGTCGAGCAGATGTAGAGGGAAACCCTGTTTGGTCACTTCTTGTCCAATGTCCATGGAGCCCAGGATGATGCAATCAAGCATGTTGAGCACCCACACAAAACAAGGATGCAGATCCTCAGTCCAGGCGCTAACAACTCCACATCCAGAGACAAGTTCAGCGCCCAAGCCATTTTCAGCTACCATGCAACATGATGGCTCTGGCAGCACATATGCCTGAAAGTGTATGTGATGCCTGGGGAACTGAGTGTGTGGGTGAATGGCAATATTCGAATTGGCCAGCAGGGGTCTTCCAGTGCCAAAACCACTCCACTTGGCTCATTCACTTCACATACCATCAGCTTGTGGAGCAGATCTAGAGGGAAACCCTGTTTGGTCACTTCTTGTCCAATGTCCATGGAGCCCAGGATGATGCAATCAAGCATGTTGAGCACCCACACAAAACAAGGATGCAGATCCTCAGTCCAGGCGCTAACAACTCCACATCCAGAGACAAGTTCAGCGCCCAAGCCATTTTCAGCTACCATGCAACATGATGGCTCTGGCAGCACATATGCCTGAAAGTGTATGTGATGCCTGGGGAACTGAGTGTGTGGGTGAATGGCAATATTCGAATTGGCCAGCAGGGGTCTTCCAGTGCCAAAACCACTCCACTTGGCTCATTCACTTCACATACCATCAGCTTGTGGAGCAGATCTAGAGGGAAACCCTGTTTGGTCACTTCTTGTCCAATGTCCATGGAGCCCAGGATGATGCAATCAAGCATGTTGAGCACCCACACAAAACAAGGATGCAGATCCTCAGTCCAGGCGCTAACAACTCCACATCCAGAGACAAGTTCAGCGCCCAAGCCATTTTCAGCTACCATGCAACATGATGGCTCTGGCAGCACATATGCCTGAAAGTGTATGTGATGCCTGGGGAACTGAGTGTGTGGGTGAATGGCAATATTCGAATTGGCCACAGGGGTCTTCCAGTGCCAAAACCACTCCACTTGGCTCATTCACTTCACATACCATCAGCTTGTGGAGCAGATCTAGAGGGAAACCCTGTTTGGTCACTTCTTGTCCAATGTCCATGGAGCCCAGGATGATGCAATCAAGCATGTTGAGCACCCACACAAAACAAGGATGCAGATCCTCAGTCCAGGCGCTAACAACTCCACATCCAGAGACAAGTTCAGCGCCCAAGCCATTTTCAGCTACCATGCAACATGATGGCTCTGGCAGCACATATGCCTGAAAGTGTATGTGATGCCTGGGGAACTGAGTGTGTGGGTGAATGGCAATATTCGAATTGGCCAGCAGGGGTCTTCCAGTGCCAAAACGACTCCACTTGGCTCATTCACTTCACATACCATCAGCTTGTGGAGCAGATCTAGAGGGAAACCCTGTTTGGTCACTTCTTGTCCAATGTCCATGGAGACCAGGATGATGCAATCAAGCATGTTGAGCACCCACACAAAACAAGGATGCAGATCCTCAGTCCAGGCGCTAACAACTCCACATCCAGAGACAAGTTCAGCGCCCAAGCCATTTTCAGCTACCATGCAACATGATGGCTCTGGCAGCACATATGCCTGAAAGTGTATGTGATGCCTGGGGAACTGAGTGTGTGGGTGAATGGCAATATTCGAATTGGCCAGCAGGGGTCTTCCAGTGCCAAAACGACTCCACTTGGCTCATTCACTTCACATACCATCAGCTTGTGGAGCAGATCTAGAGGGAAACCCTGTTTGGTCACTTCTTGTCCAATGTCCATGGAGCCCAGGATGATGCAATCAAGCATGTTGAGCACCCACACAAAACAAGGATGCAGATCCTCAGTCCAGGCGCTAACAACTCCACATCCAGAGACAAGTTCAGCGCCCAAGCCATTTTCAGCTACCATGCAACATGATGGCTCTGGCAGCACATATGCCTGAAAGTGTATGTGATGCCTGGGGAACTGAGTGTGTGGGTGAATGGCAATATTCGAATTGGCCAGCAGGGGTCTTCCAGTGCCAAAACGACTCCACTTGGCTCATTCACTTCACATACCATCAGCTTGTCGAGCAGATCTAGAGGGAAACCCTGTTTGGTCACTTCTTGTCCAATGTCCATGGAGCCCAGGATGATGCAATCAAGCATGTTGAGCACCCACACAAAACAAGGATGCAGATCCTCAGTCCAGGCGCTAACAACTCCACATCCAGAGACAAGTTCAGCGCCCAAGCCATTTTCAGCTACCATGCAACATGATGGCTCTGGCAGCACATATGCCTGAAAGTGTATGTGATGCCTGGGGAACTGAGTGTGTGGGTGAATGGCAATATTCGAATTGGCCAGCAGGGGTCTTCCAGTGCCAAAACCACTCCACTTGGCTCATTCACTTCACATACCATCAGCTTGTGGAGCAGATCTAGAGGGAAACCCTGTTTGGTCACTTCTTGTCCAATGTCCATGGAGCCCAGGATGATGCAATCAAGCATGTTGAGCACCCACACAAAACAAGGATGCAGATCCTCAGTCCAGGCGCTAACAACTCCACATCCAGAGACAAGTTCAGCGCCCAAGCCATTTTCAGCTACCATGCAACATGATGGCTCTGGCAGCACATATGCCTGAAAGTGTATGTGATGCCTGGGGAACTGAGTGTGTGGGTGAATGGCAATATTCGAATTGGCCAGCAGGGGTCTTCCAGTGCCAAAACGACTCCACTTGGCTCATTCACTTCACATACCATCAGCTTGTCGAGCAGATCTAGAGGGAAACCCTGTTTGGTCACTTCTTGTCCAATGTCCATGGAGCCCAGGATGATGCAATCAAGCATGTTGAGCACCCACACAAAACAAGGATGCAGATCCTCAGTCCAGGCGCTAACAACTCCACATCCAGAGACAAGTTCAGCGCCCAAGCCATTTTCAGCTACCATGCAACATGATGGCTCTGGCAGCACATATGCCTGAAAGTGTATGTGATGCCTGGGGAACTGAGTGTGTGGGTGAATGGCAATATTCGAATTGGCCAGCAGGGTCTTCCAGTGCCAAAACGACTCCACTTGGCTCATTCACTTCACATACCATCAGCTTTTGGTGCAGATCTAGAGGGAAACCCTGTTTGGTCACTTCTTGTCCAATGTCCATGGAGCCCAGGATGATGCAATCAAGCATGTTGAGCACCCACACAAAACAAGGATGCAGATCCTCAGTCCAGGCGCTAACAACTCCACATCCAGAGACAAGTTCAGCGCCCAAGCCATTTTCAGCTACCATGCAACATGATGGCTCTGGCAGCACATATGCCTGAAAGTGTATGTGATGCCTGGGGAACTGAGTGTGTGGGTGAATGGCAATATTCGAATTGGCCAGCAGGGGTCTTCCAGTGCCAAAACGACTCCACTTGGCTCATTCACTTCACATACCATCAGCTTGTCGAGCAGATCTAGAGGGAAACCCTGTTTGGTCACTTCTTGTCCAATGTCCATGGAGCCCAGGATGATGCAATCAAGCATGTTGAGCACCCACACAAAACAAGGATGCAGATCCTCAGTCCAGGCGCTAACAACTCCACATCCAGAGACAAGTTCAGCGCCCAAGCCATTTTCAGCTACCATGCAACATGATGGCTCTGGCAGCACATATGCCTGAAAGTGTATGTGATGCCTGGGGAACTGAGTGTGTGGGTGAATGGCAATATTCGAATTGGCCAGCAGGGTCTTCCAGTGCCAAAACGACTCCACTTGGCTCATTCACTTCACATACCATCAGCTTGTGGAGCAGATCTAGAGGGAAACCCTGTTTGGTCACTTCTTGTCCAATGTCCATGGAGCCCAGGATGATGCAATCAAGCATGTTGAGCACCCACACAAAACAAGGATGCAGATCCTCAGTCCAGGCGCTAACAACTCCACATCCAGAGACAAGTTCAGCGCCCAAGCCATTTTCAGCTACCATGCAACATGATGGCTCTGGCAGCACATATGCCTGAAAGTGTATGTGATGCCTGGGGAACTGAGTGTGTGGGTGAATGGCAATATTCGAATTGGCCAGCAGGGGTCTTCCAGTGCCAAAACGACTCCACTTGGCTCATTCACTTCACATACCATCAGCTTGTGGAGCAGATCTAGAGGGAAACCCTGTTTGGTCACTTCTTGTCCAATGTCCATGGAGCCCAGGATGATGCAATCAAGCATGTTGAGCACCCACACAAAACAAGGATGCAGATCCTCAGTCCAGGCGCTAACAACTCCACATCCAGAGACAAGTTCAGCGCCCAAGCCATTTTCAGCTACCATGCAACATGATGGCTCTGGCAGCACATATGCCTGAAAGTGTATGTGATGCCTGGGGAACTGAGTGTGTGGGTGAATGGCAATATTCGAATTGGCCAGCAGGGGTCTTCCAGTGCCAAAACGACTCCACTTGGCTCATTCACTTCACATACCATCAGCTTGTCGAGCAGATCTAGAGGGAAACCCTGTTTGGTCACTTCTTGTCCAATGTCCATGGAGCCCAGGATGATGCAATCAAGCATGTTGAGCACCCACACAAAACAAGGATGCAGATCCTCAGTCCAGGCGCTAACAACTCCACATCCAGAGACAAGTTCAGCGCCCAAGCCATTTTCAGCTACCATGCAACATGATGGCTCTGGCAGCACATATGCCTGAAAGTGTATGTGATGCCTGGGGAACTGAGTGTGTGGGTGAATGGCAATATTCGAATTGGCCAGCAGGGGTCTTCCAGTGCCAAAACGACTCCACTTGCCTCATTCACTTCACATACCATCAGCTTGTCGAGCAGATCTAGAGGGAAACCCTGTTTGGTCACTTCTTGTCCAATGTCCATGGAGCCCAGGATGATGCAATCAAGCATGTTGAGCACCCACACAAAACAAGGATGCAGATCCTCAGTCCAGGCGCTAACAACTCCACATCCAGAGACAAGTTCAGCGCCCAAGCCATTTTCAGCTACCATGCAACATGATGGCTCTGGCAGCACATATGCCTGAAAGTGTATGTGATGCCTGGGGAACTGAGTGTGTGGGTGAATGGCAATATTCGAATTGGCCAGCAGGGGTCTTCCAGTGCCAAAACGACTCCACTTGGCTCATTCACTTCACATACCATCAGCTTGTCGAGCAGATCTAGAGGGAAACCCTGTTTGGTCACTTCTTGTCCAATGTCCATGGAGCCCAGGATGATGCAATCAAGCATGTTGAGCACCCACACAAAACAAGGATGCAGATCCTCAGTCCAGGCGCTAACAACTCCACATCCAGAGACAAGTTCAGCGCCCAAGCCATTTTCAGCTACCATGCAACATGATGGCTCTGGCAGCACATATGCCTGAAAGTGTATGTGATGCCTGGGGAACTGAGTGTGTGGGTGAATGGCAATATTCGAATTGGCCAGCAGGGGTCTTCCAGTGCCAAAACGACTCCACTTGGCTCATTCACTTCACATACCATCAGCTTGTCGAGCAGATCTAGAGGGAAACCCTGTTTGGTCACTTCTTGTCCAATGTCCATGGAGCCCAGGATGATGCAATCAAGCATGTTGAGCACCCACACAAAACAAGGATGCAGATCCTCAGTCCAGGCGCTAACAACTCCACATCCAGAGACAAGTTCAGCGCCCAAGCCATTTTCAGCTACCTTTCAACATGATGGCTCTGGCAGCACATATGCCTGAAAGTGTATGTGATGCCTGGGGAACTGAGTGTGTGGGTGAATGGCAATACTTCAATTGGCCAGTAGGGTCTTCCAGTGCCAAAACGACTCCACTTGGCTCATTCACTTCACATACCATCAGCTTTTGAGAAAATCTAGAGGGAAACCCTGTTTGGTCACTTCTTGTCCAATGTCCATGGAGCCCAGGATGATGCAATCAAGCATGTTGAGCACCCACACAAAACAAGGATGCAGATCCTCAGTCCAGGCGCTAACAACTCCACATCCAGAGACAAGTTCAGCGCCCAAGCCATTTTCAGCTACCATGCAACATGATGGCTCTGGCAGCACATATGCCTGAAAGTGTATGTGATGCCTGGGGAACTGAGTGTGTGGGTGAATGGTAATATTCGAATTGGCCAGCAGGGGTCTTCCAGTGCCAAAACGACTCCACTTGGCTCATTCACTTCACATACCATCAGCTTGTCGAGCAGATCTAGAGGGAAACCCTGTTTGGTCACTTCTTGTCCAATGTCCATGGAGCCCAGGATGATGCAATCAAGCATGTTGAGCACCCACACAAAACAAGGATGCAGATCCTCAGTCCAGGCGCTAACAACTCCACATCCAGAGACAAGTTCAGCGCCCAAGCCATTTTCAGCTACCATGCAACATGATGGCTCTGGCAGCACATATGCCTGAAAGTGTATGTGATGCCTGGGGAACTGAGTGTGTGGGTGAATGGCAATATTCGAATTGGCCAGCAGGGGTCTTCCAGTGCCAAAACCACTCCACTTGGCTCATTCACTTCACATACCATCAGCTTGTGGAGCAGATCTAGAGGGAAACCCTGTTTGGTCACTTCTTGTCCAATGTCCATGGAGCCCAGGATGATGCAATCAAGCATGTTGAGCACCCACACAAAACAAGGATGCAGATCCTCAGTCCAGGCGCTAACAACTCCACATCCAGAGACAAGTTCAGCGCCCAAGCCATTTTCAGCTACCATGCAACATGATGGCTCTGGCAGCACATATGCCTGAAAGTGTATGTGATGCCTGGGGAACTGAGTGTGTGGGTGAATGGCAATATTCGAATTGGCCAGCAGGGGTCTTCCAGTGCCAAAACGACTCCACTTGGCTCATTCACTTCACATACCATCAGCTTGTGGAGCAGATCTAGAGGGAAACCCTGTTTGGTCACTTCTTGTCCAATGTCCATGGAGCCCAGGATGATGCAATCAAGCATGTTGAGCACCCACACAAAACAAGGATGCAGATCCTCAGTCCAGGCGCTAACAACTCCACATCCAGAGACAAGTTCAGCGCCCAAGCCATTTTCAGCTACCATGCAACATGATGGCTCTGGCAGCACATATGCCTGAAAGTGTATGTGATGCCTGGGGAACTGAGTGTGTGGGTGAATGGCAATATTCGAATTGGCCAGCAGGGGTCTTCCAGTGCCAAAACCACTCCACTTGGCTCATTCACTTCACATACCATCAGCTTGTGGAGCAGATCTAGAGGGAAACCCTGTTTGGTCACTTCTTGTCCAATGTCCATGGAGCCCAGGATGATGCAATCA
This sequence comes from Ochotona curzoniae, assembly GCF_017591425.1. Classification (NCBI taxonomy): domain Eukaryota; kingdom Metazoa; phylum Chordata; class Mammalia; order Lagomorpha; family Ochotonidae; genus Ochotona; species Ochotona curzoniae. Next base: position 20,391 of record NW_024466303.1, on the reverse strand, counting down.
AGCATGTTGAGCACCCACACAAAACAAGGATGCAGATCCTCAGTCCAGGCGCTAACAACTCCACATCCAGAGACAAGTTCAGCGCCCAAGCCATTTTCAGCTACCATGCAACATGATGGCTCTGGCAGCACATATGCCTGAAAGTGTATGTGATGCCTGGGGAACTGAGTGTGTGGGTGAATGGCAATATTCGAATTGGCCAGCAGGGGTCTTCCAGTGCCAAAACCACTCCACTTGGCTCATTCACTTCACATACCATCAGCTTGTGGAGCAGATCTAGAGGGAAACCCTGTTTGGTCACTTCTTGTCCAATGTCCATGGAGCCCAGGATGATGCAATCAAGCATGTTGAGCACCCACACAAAACAAGGATGCAGATCCTCAGTCCAGGCGCTAACAACTCCACATCCAGAGACAAGTTCAGCGCCCAAGCCATTTTCAGCTACCATGCAACATGATGGCTCTGGCAGCACATATGCCTGAAAGTGTATGTGATGCCTGGGGAACTGAGTGTGTGGGTGAATGGCAATATTCGAATTGGCCAGCAGGGGTCTTCCAGTGCCAAAACCACTCCACTTGGCTCATTCACTTCACATACCATCAGCTTGTGGAGCAGATCTAGAGGGAAACCCTGTTTGGTCACTTCTTGTCCAATGTCCATGGAGCCCAGGATGATGCAATCAAGCATGTTGAGCACCCACACAAAACAAGGATGCAGATCCTCAGTCCAGGCGCTAACAACTCCACATCCAGAGACAAGTTCAGCGCCCAAGCCATTTTCAGCTACCATGCAACATGATGGCTCTGGCAGCACATATGCCTGAAAGTGTATGTGATGCCTGGGGAACTGAGTGTGTGGGTGAATGGCAATATTCGAATTGGCCAGCAGGGGTCTTCCAGTGCCAAAACCACTCCACTTGGCTCATTCACTTCACATACCATCAGCTTGTGGAGCAGATCTAGAGGGAAACCCTGTTTGGTCACTTCTTGTCCAATGTCCATGGAGCCCAGGATGATGCAATCAAGCATGTTGAGCACCCACACAAAACAAGGATGCAGATCCTCAGTCCAGGCGCTAACAACTCCACATCCAGAGACAAGTTCAGCGCCCAAGCCATTTTCAGCTACCATGCAACATGATGGCTCTGGCAGCACATATGCCTGAAAGTGTATGTGATGCCTGGGAACTGAGTGTGTGGGTGAATGGCAATATTCGAATTGGCCAGCAGGGGTCTTCCAGTGCCAAAACCACTCCACTTGGCTCATTCACTTCACATACCATCAGCTTGTCGAGCAGATCTAGAGGGAAACCCTGTTTGGTCACTTCTTGTCCAATGTCCATGGAGCCCAGGATGATGCAATCAAGCATGTTGAGCACCCACACAAAACAAGGATGCAGATCCTCAGTCCAGGCGCTAACAACTCCACATCCAGAGACAAGTTCAGCGCCCAAGCCATTTTCAGCTACCATGCAACATGATGGCTCTGGCAGCACATATGCCTGAAAGTGTATGTGATGCCTGGGGAACTGAGTGTGTGGGTGAATGGCAATATTCGAATTGGCCAGCAGGGGTCTTCCAGTGCCAAAACGACTCCACTTGGCTCATTCACTTCACATACCATCAGCTTGTGGAGCAGATCTAGAGGGAAACCCTGTTTGGTCACTTCTTGTCCAATGTCCATGGAGCCCAGGATGATGCAATCAAGCATGTTGAGCACCCACACAAAACAAGGATGCAGATCCTCAGTCCAGGCGCTAACAACTCCACATCCAGAGACAAGTTCAGCGCCCAAGCCATTTTCAGCTACCATGCAACATGATGGCTCTGGCAGCACATATGCCTGAAAGTGTATGTGATCCTGGGGAACTGAGTGTGTGGGTGAATGGCAATACTTCAATTGGCCAGCAGGGTCTTCCAGTGCCAAAACGACTCCACTTGGCTCATTCACTTCACATACCATCAGCTTTTTGAGCAGATCTAGAGGGAAACCCTGTTTGGTCACTTCTTGTCCAATGTCCATGGAGCCCAGGATGATGCAATCAAGCATGTTGAGCACCCACACAAAACAAGGATGCAGATCCTCAGTCCAGGCGCTAACAACTCCACATCCAGAGACAAGTTCAGCGCCCAAGCCATTTTCAGCTACCATGCAACATGATGGCTCTGGCAGCACATATGCCTGAAAGTGTATGTGATGCCTGGGGAACTGAGTGTGTGGGTGAATGGCAATATTCGAATTGGCCAGCAGGGTCTTCCAGTGCCAAAACCACTCCACTTGGCTCATTCACTTCACATACCATCAGCTTGTGGAGCAGATCTAGAGGGAAACCCTGTTTGGTCACTTCTTGTCCAATGTCCATGGAGCCCAGGATGATGCAATCAAGCATGTTGAGCACCCACACAAAACAAGGATGCAGATCCTCAGTCCAGGCGCTAACAACTCCACATCCAGAGACAAGTTCAGCGCCCAAGCCATTTTCAGCTACCATGCAACATGATGGCTCTGGCAGCACATATGCCTGAAAGTGTATGTGATGCCTGGGGAACTGAGTGTGTGGGTGAATGGCAATATTCGAATTGGCCAGCAGGGTCTTCCAGTGCCAAAACCACTCCACTTGGCTCATTCACTTCACATACCATCAGCTTGTCGAGCAGATCTAGAGGGAAACCCTGTTTGGTCACTTCTTGTCCAATGTCCATGGAGCCCAGGATGATGCAATCAAGCATGTTGAGCACCCACACAAAACAAGGATGCAGATCCTCAGTCCAGGCGCTAACAACTCCACATCCAGAGACAAGTTCAGCGCCCAAGCCATTTTCAGCTACCATGCAACATGATGGCTCTGGCAGCACATATGCCTGAAAGTGTATGTGATGCCTGGGGAACTGAGTGTGTGGGTGAATGGCAATATTCGAATTGGCCAGCAGGGGTCTTCCAGTGCCAAAACGACTCCACTTGGCTCATTCACTTCACATACCATCAGCTTGTGGAGCAGATCTAGAGGGAAACCCTGTTTGGTCACTTCTTGTCCAATGTCCATGGAGCCCAGGATGATGCAATCAAGCATGTTGAGCACCCACACAAAACAAGGATGCAGATCCTCAGTCCAGGCGCTAACAACTCCACATCCAGAGACAAGTTCAGCGCCCAAGCCATTTTCAGCTACCATGCAACATGATGGCTCTGGCAGCACATATGCCTGAAAGTGTATGTGATGCCTGGGGAACTGAGTGTGTAGTGAATGGCAATATTCGAATCGGCCAGCAGGGCTTTCCAGTGCCAAAACGACTCCACTTGGCTCATTCACTTCACATACCATCAGCTTGTCGAGCAAATCTAGAGGGAAACCCTGTTTGGTCACTTCTTGTCCAATGTCCATGGAGCCCAGGATGATGCAATCAAGCATGTTGAGCACCCACACAAAACAAGGATGCAGATCCTCAGTCCAGGCGCTAACAACTCCACATCCAGAGACAAGTTCAGTGCCCAAGCCATTTTCAGCTACCATGCAACATGATGGCTCTGGCAGCACATATGCCTGAAAGTGTATGTGATGCCTGGGGAACTGAGTGTGTGGGTGAATGGCAATATTCGAATTGGCCAGCAGGGTCTTCCAGTGCCAAAACCACTCCACTTGGCTCATTCACTTCACATACCATCAGCTTGTGGAGCAGATCTAGAGGGAAACCCTGTTTGGTCACTTCTTGTCCAATGTCCATGGAGCCCAGGATGATGCAATCAAGCATGTTGAGCACCCACACAAAACAAGGATGCAGATCCTCAGTCCAGGCGCTAACAACTCCACATCCAGAGACAAGTTCAGCGCCCAAGCCATTTTCAGCTACCATGCAACATGATGGCTCTGGCAGCACATATGCCTGAAAGTGTATGTGATGCCTGGGGAACTGAGTGTGTGGGTGAATGGCAATATTCGAATTGGCCAGCAGGGGTCTTCCAGTGCCAAAACGACTCCACTTGGCTCATTCACTTCACATACCATCAGCTTGTGAGCAGATCTAGAGGGAAACCCTGTTTGGTCACTTCTTGTCCAATGTCCATGGAGCCCAGGATGATGCAATCAAGCATGTTGAGCACCCACACAAAACAAGGATGCAGATCCTCAGTCCAGGCGCTAACAACTCCACATCCAGAGACAAGTTCAGCGCCCAAGCCATTTTCAGCTACCATGCAACATGATGGCTCTGGCAGCACATATGCCTGAAAGTGTATGTGATGCCTGGGGAACTGAGTGTGTGGGTGAATGGCAATATTCGAATTGGCCAGCAGGGGTCTTCCAGTGCCAAAACGACTCCACTTGGCTCATTCACTTCACATACCATCAGCTTGTCGAGCAGATCTAGAGGGAAACCCTGTTTGGTCACTTCTTGTCCAATGTCCATGGAGCCCAGGATGATGCAATCAAGCATGTTGAGCACCCACACAAAACAAGGATGCAGATCCTCAGTCCAGGCGCTAACAACTCCACATCCAGAGACAAGTTCAGCGCCCAAGCCATTTTCAGCTACCATGCAACATGATGGCTCTGGCAGCACATATGCCTGAAAGTGTATGTGATGCCTGGGGAACTGAGTGTGTGGGTGAATGGCAATATTCGAATTGGCCAGCAGGGGTCTTCCATGCCAAAACGACTCCACTTGGCTCATTCACTTCACATACCATCAGCTTGTGGAGCAGATCTAGAGGGAAACCCTGTTTGGTCACTTCTTGTCCAATGTCCATGGAGCCCAGGATGATGCAATCAAGCATGTTGAGCACCCACACAAAACAAGGATGCAGATCCTCAGTCCAGGCGCTAACAACTCCACATCCAGAGACAAGTTCAGCGCCCAAGCCATTTTCAGCTACCATGCAACATGATGGCTCTGGCAGCACATATGCCTGAAAGTGTATGTGATGCCTGGGGAACTGAGTGTGTGGGTGAATGGCAATATTCGAATTGGCCAGCAGGGGTCTTCCAGTGCCAAAACGCACTCCACTTGGCTCATTCACTTCACATACCATCAGCTTGTCGAGCAGATCTAGAGGGAAACCCTGTTTGGTCACTTCTTGTCCAATGTCCATGGAGCCCAGGATGATGCAATCAAGCATGTTGAGCACCCACACAAAACAAGGATGCAGATCCTCAGTCCAGGCGCTAACAACTCCACATCCAGAGACAAGTTCAGCGCCCAAGCCATTTTCAGCTACCATGCAACATGATGGCTCTGGCAGCACATATGCCTGAAAGTGTATGTGATGCCTGGGGAACTGAGTGTGTGGGTGAATGGCAATATTCGAATTGGCCAGCAGGGGTCTTCCAGTGCCAAAACGACTCCACTTGGCTCATTCACTTCACATACCATCAGCTTGTCGAGCAGATCTAGAGGGAAACCCTGTTTGGTCACTTCTTGTCCAATGTCCATGGAGCCCAGGATGATGCAATCAAGCATGTTGAGCACCCACACAAAACAAGGATGCAGATCCTCAGTCCAGGCGCTAACAACTCCACATCCAGAGACAAGTTCAGCGCCCAAGCCATTTTCAGCTACCATGCAACATGATGGCTCTGGCAGCACATATGCCTGAAAGTGTATGTGATGCCTGGGGAACTGAGTGTGTGGGTGAATGGCAATATTCGAATTGGCCAGCAGGGGTCTTCCAGTGCCAAAACGACTCCACTTGGCTCATTCACTTCACATACCATCAGCTTGTCGAGCAGATCTAGAGGGAAACCCTGTTTGGTCACTTCTTGTCCAATGTCCATGGAGCCCAGGATGATGCAATCAAGCATGTTGAGCACCCACACAAAACAAGGATGCAGATCCTCAGTCCAGGCACTAACAACTCCACATCTAGAAACAAGTTCAGCGCCCAAGCCATTTTCAGCTACCATGCAACATGATGGCTCTGGCAGCACATATGCCTGAAAGTGTATGTGGTTCCCTGGGGAACTGAGTGTCAGGGTGAATGGCAATATTCGAATTGGCCAGCAGGGGTCTTCCAGTGCCAAAACGACTCCACTTGGCTCATTCACTTCACATACCATCAGCTTTTCGAGCAGATCTAGAGGGAAACCCTGTTTGGTCACTTCTTGTCCAATGTCCATGGAGCCCAGGATGATGCAATCAAGCATGTTGAGCACCCACACAAAACAAGGATGCAGATCCTCAGTCCAGGCGCTAACAACTCCACATCCAGAGACAAGTTCAGCGCCCAAGCCATTTTCAGCTACCATGCAACATGATGGCTCTGGCAGCACATATGCCTGAAAGTGTATGTGATGCCTGGGGAACTGAGTGTGTGGGTGAATGGCAATATTCGAATTGGCCAGCAGGGGTCTTCCAGTGCCAAAACGACTCCACTTGGCTCATTCACTTCACATACCATCAGCTTGTCGAGCAGATCTAGAGGGAAACCCTGTTTGGTCACTTCTTGTCCAATGTCCATGGAGCCCAGGATGATGCAATCAAGCATGTTGAGCACCCACACAAAACAAGGATGCAGATCCTCAGTCCAGGCGCTAACAACTCCACATCCAGAGACAAGTTCAGCGCCCAAGCCATTTTCAGCTACCATGCAACATGATGGCTCTGGCAGCACATATGCCTGAAAGTGTATGTGATGCCTGGGGAACTGAGTGTGTGGGTGAATGGCAATATTCGAATTGGCCAGCAGGGGTCTTCCAGTGCCAAAACGACTCCACTTGGCTCATTCACTTCACATACCATCAGCTTGTCGAGCAGATCTAGAGGGAAACCCTGTTTGGTCACTTCTTGTCCAATGTCCATGGAGCCCAGGATGATGCAATCAAGCATGTTGAGCACCCACACAAAACAAGGATGCAGATCCTCAGTCCAGGCGCTAACAACTCCACATCCAGAGACAAGTTCAGCGCCCAAGCCATTTTCAGCTACCATGCAACATGATGGCTCTGGCAGCACATATGCCTGAAAGTGTATGTGATGCCTGGGGAACTGAGTGTGTGGGTAAATGGCAATATTCGAATTGGCCAGCAGGGGTCTTCCAGTGCCAAAACGACTCCACTTGGCTCATTCACTTCACATACCATCAGCTTGTCGAGCAGATCTAGAGGGAAACCCTGTTTGGTCACTTCTTGTCCAATGTCCATGGAGCCCAGGATGATGCAATCAAGCATGTTGAGCACCCACACAAAACAAGGATGCAGATCCTCAGTCCAGGCGCTAACAACTCCACATCCAGAGACAAGTTCAGCGCCCAAGCCATTTTCAGCTACCATGCAACATGATGGCTCTGGCAGCACATATGCCTGAAAGTGTATGTGATCCCTGGGGAACTGAGTGTGTGGGTGAATGGCAATATTCGAATTGGCCAGCAGGGGTCTTCCAGTGCCAAAACGACTCCACTTGGCTCATTCACTTCACATACCATCAGCTTGTGGAGCAGATCTAGAGGGAAACCCGTTTGGTCACTTCTTGTCCAATGTCCATGGAGCCCAGGATGATGCAATCAAGCATGTTGAGCACCCACACAAAACAAGGATGCAGATCCTCAGTCCAGGCGCTAACAACTCCACATCCAGAGACAAGTTCAGCGCCCAAGCCATTTTCAGCTACCATGCAACATGATGGCTCTGGCAGCACATATGCCTGAAAGTGTATGTGATGCCCTGGGGAACTGAGTGTGTGGGTGAATGGCAATATTCGAATTGGCCAGCAGGGGTCTTCCAGTGCCAAAACGACTCCACTTGGCTCATTCACTTCACATACCATCAGCTTGTCGAGCAGATCTAGAGGGAAACCCTGTTTGGTCACTTCTTGTCCAATGTCCATGGAGCCCAGGATGATGCAATCAAGCATGTTGAGCACCCACACAAAACAAGGATGCAGATCCTCAGTCCAGGCGCTAACAACTCCACATCCAGAGACAAGTTCAGCGCCCAAGCCATTTTCAGCTACCATGCAACATGATGGCTCTGGCAGCACATATGCCTGAAAGTGTATGTGATCCCTGGGGAACTGAGTGTGTGGGTGAATGGCAATATTCGAATTGGCCAGCAGGGGTCTTCCAGTGCCAAAACGACTCCACTTGGCTCATTCACTTCACATACCATCAGCTTGTGGAGCAGATCTAGAGGGAAACCCTGTTTGGTCACTTCTTGTCCAATGTCCATGGAGCCCAGGATGATGCAATCAAGCATGTTGAGCACCCACACAAAACAAGGATGCAGATCCTCAGTCCAGGCGCTAACAACTCCACATCCAGAGACAAGTTCAGCGCCCAAGCCATTTTCAGCTACCATGCAACATGATGGCTCTGGCAGCACATATGCCTGAAAGTGTATGTGATGCCTGGGGAACTGAGTGTGTGGGTGAATGGCAATATTCGAATTGGCCAGCAGGGGTCTTCCAGTGCCAAAACGACTCCACTTGGCTCATTCACTTCACATACCATCAGCTTGTGGAGCAGATCTAGAGGGAAACCCTGTTTGGTCACTTCTTGTCCAATGTCCATGGAGCCCAGGATGATGCAATCAAGCATGTTGAGCACCCACACAAAACAAGGATGCAGATCCTCAGTCCAGGCGCTAACAACTCCACATCCAGAGACAAGTTCAGCGCCCAAGCCATTTTCAGCTACCATGCAACATGATGGCTCTGGCAGCACATATGCCTGAAAGTGTATGTGATGCCTGGGGAACTGAGTGTGTGGGTGAATGGCAATATTCGAATTGGCCAGCAGGGGTCTTCCAGTGCCAAAACGACTCCACTTGGCTCATTCACTTCACATACCATCAGCTTGTCGAGCAGATCTAGAGGGAAACCCTGTTTGGTCACTTCTTGTCCAATGTCCATGGAGCCCAGGATGATGCAATCAAGCATGTTGAGCACCCACACAAAACAAGGATGCAGATCCTCAGTCCAGGCGCTAACAACTCCACATCCAGAGACAAGTTCAGCGCCCAAGCCATTTTCAGCTACCATGCAACATGATGGCTCTGGCAGCACATATGCCTGAAAGTGGTATGTGATGCCTGGGGAACTGAGTGTGTGGGTGAATGGCAATATTCGAAATGGGCCAGCAGGGTCTTCCAGTGCCAAAACGACTCCACTTGGCTCATTCACTTCACATACCATCAGCTTGTCGAGCAGATCTAGAGGGAAACCCTGTTTGGTCACTTCTTGTCCAATGTCCATGGAGCCCAGGATGATGCAATCAAGCATGTTGAGCACCCACACAAAACAAGGATGCAGATCCTCAGTCCAGGCGCTAACAAACTCCACATCCAGAGACAAGTTCAGCGCCCAAGCCATTTTCAGCTACCATGCAACATGATGGGTCTGGCAGCACATATGCCTGAAAGTGTATGTGATCCCTGGGGAACATGAGTGTGTTGGGTGAATGGCAATATTCGAATTGGCCAGCAGGGGTCTTTCCAGTGCCAAAACGACTCCACTTGGCTCATTCACTTCACATACCATCAGCTTGTGGAGCAGATCTAGAGGGAAAACCCTGTTTGGTCACTTCTTGTCCAATGTCCATGGAGCCCAGGATGATGCAATCAAGCATGTTGAGCACCCACACAAAACAAGGATGCAGATCCTCAGTCCAGGCGCTAACAACTCCACATCCAGAGACAAGTTCAGCGCCCAAGCCATTTTCAGCTACCATGCAACATGATGGCTCTGGCAGCACATATGCCTGAAAGTGTATGTGATGCCTGGGGAACTGAGTGTGTGTGTGAATGGCAATATTCGAATGGCCAGCAGGGGTCTTCCAGTGCCAAAACGACTCCACTTGGCTCATTCACTTCACATACCATCAGCTTGTGGAGCAGATCTAGAGGGAAACCCTGTTTGGTCACTTCTTGTCCAATGTCCATGGAGCCCAGGATGATGCAATCAAGCATGTTGAGCACCCACACAAAACAAGGATTGCAGATCCTCAGTCCAGGCGCTAACAACTCCACATCCAGAGACAAGTTCAGCGCCCAAGCCATTTTCAGCTACCATGCAACATGATGGCTCTGGCAGCACATATGCCTGAAAGTGTATGTGATGCCTGGGGAACTGAGTGTGTGGGTGAATGGCAATATTCGAATTGGCCAGCAGGGGTCTTCCAGTGCCAAAACGACTCCACTTGGCTCATTCACTTCACATACCATCAGCTTGTCGAGCAGATCTAGAGGGAAACCCTGTTTTGGTCACTTCTTGTCCAATGTCCATGGAGCCCAGGATGATGCAATCAAGCATGTTGAGCACCCACACAAAACAAGGATGCAGATCCTCAGTCCAGGCGCTAACAACTCCACATCCAGAGACAAGTTCAGCGCCCAAGCCATTTTTCAGCTACCATGCAACATGATGGCTCTGGCAGCACATATGCCTGAAAGTGTATGGAGTCCCTGGGGAACTGAGTGTGTGGGTGAATGGCAATTTGCGAATTGGCCAGCAGGGTCTTCCAGTGCCAAAACGACTCCACTTGGCTCATTCACTTCACATACCATCAGCTTGTCGAGCAGATCTAGAGGGAAACCCTGTTTGGTCACTTCTTGTCCAATGTCCATGGAGCCCAGGATGATGCAATCAAGCATGTTGAGCACCCACACAAAACAAGGATGCAGATCTCAGTCCAGGCGCTAACAACTCCACATCCAGAGACAAGTTCAGCGCCCAAGCCATTTTCAGCTACCATGCAACATGATGGCTCTGGCAGCACATATGCCTGAAAGTGTATGTGATCCCTGGGAAACTGAGTGTGTGGGTGAAATGGCAATATTCGAATTGGCGCCAACAGGGTCTTCCAGTGCCAAAACGACTCCACTTGGCTCATTCACTCACATACCATCAGCTTGTGGAGCAGATCTAGAGGAAAACCCTGTTTTTTCACTTCTTGTCCAATGTCCATGGAGCCCCAGGATGATGCAATCAAGCATGTTGAGCACCCACACAAAACAAGGATGCAGATCCTCAGTCCAGGCGCTAACAACTCCACATCCAGAGACAAGTTCAGCGCCCAAGCCATTTTCAGCTACCATGCAACATGATGGCTTCTGGCAGCACATATGCCTGATAAGTGTATGTGATGCCTGGGGGATACTGAGTGTGTGGGTTGGGAATGGCAATATTCGAATTGGCCAGGCAGGGGATCTTCCAGTGCGCAAAACGGACTCCACTTGGCTCAATGCACTTCACATACCATCAGCCTTGTCGAGCAGATCTAGAGGGGAAACCCTGTTTGGTCACTTCTTGTCCAATGTCCATGGAGCCCAGGATGGATGCAATCAGGCATGTTGAGGTCACCCACTGACAAAATAGGATGGCCAGATCCTCAGTCCACGGAGCGCTAACAACTCCACCTAGAGAGACAAGTTAGGCGCCCAAGCCATTTTCAAGCTAACCATGCAACTGATGGCTCATGGCAGCACAATATGCCTGAAAGTGTAATGTGATGCCCTGGGGAAACTAGATGTGTTGGGTGAATGGCAATCATTTCGAATTGGCCAGCAGGGGTCTTCCAGTGCCAAAACGACTCCACTTGGCTCATTCACTTCACATACCATCAGCTTGTGGAGGCAGATCTAGAGGGAAACCCCGTTTGGTCACTTCTTGTCCAATGTCCATGGAGCCCAGGATGATGCAATCAAGCATGTTGAGCACCACCACACAAAACAAGGATGCAGATCCTCAGTCCAGGCGCTAACAAACTCCACATCTCAGAGACAAGTTCAGCGCCCAAGCCATTTTCGCCTACCATGCAACATGATGGCTCTGGCAGCACATATGCCTGAAAGTGTATGTGATCCCAGGGGAACTGAGTGTGGGGTTAATGGCAATATTCGAATTGGCCAGCAGGGGTCTTCCAGTGCCAAAACGACTCCACTTGGCTCATTCACTTCACATAACATCAGCTTGTCGAGCAAATGTAGAGGGAAAACCCTGTTTGGTCACTTCTTGTCCAATGTCCATGGAGCCCAGGATGATGCAATCAAGCATGTTGAGCACCCACACAAAACAAGGATGCAGATCCTCAGTCCAGGCACTAACAACTCCACATCCAGAGACAAGTTCAGCGCCCAAGCCATTTTCCAGCTACCATGCAACATGATGGCTCTGGCAGCACATATGCCTGAAAGTGTAATGTGATGCCCTGGGGAAACTGAGTGTGTGGGTGAATGGCAATATTCGAATTTGGCCAGCAGGGGTCTTCCAGTGCCAAAACGACTCCACTTGGCTCATTCACTTCACATACCATCAGCTTGTGGAGCAGATCTAGAGGGAAACCCTGTTTGGTCACTTCTTGTCCAATGTCCATGGAGCCCAGGATGATGCAATCAAGCATGTTGAGCACCCACACAAAACAAGGATGCAGATCCTCAGTCCAGGCGCTAACAACTCCACATCCCAGAGACAAGTTCAGCGCCCAAGCCATTTTCAGCTACCATGCAACATGATGGCTCTGGCAGCACATATGCCTGAAAGTGTATGTGATGCCTGGGGAACTGAGTGTGTGGGTGAATGGCAATATTCGAATTGGCCAGCAGGGGTCTTCCAGTGCCAAAACGACTCCACTTGGCTCATTCACTTCACATACCATCAGCTTGTGGAGCAGATCTAGAGGGAAACCCTGTTTGGTCACTTCTTGTCCAATGTCCATGGAGCCCAGGATGATGCAATCAAGCATGTTGAGCACCCACACAAAACAAGGATGCAGATCCTCAGTCCAGGCGCTAACAACTCCACATCCAGAGACAAGTTCAGCGCCCAAGCCATTTTCAGCTACCATGCAACATGATGGCTCTGGCAGCACATATGCCTGAAAGTGTATGTGATGCCTGGGGAACTGAGTGTGTGGGTGAATGGCAATATTCGAATTGGCCAGCAGGGGTCTTCCAGTGCCAAAACCACTCCACTTGGCTCATTCACTTCACATACCATCAGCTTGTGGAGCAGATCTAGAGGGAAACCCTGTTTGGTCACTTCTTGTCCAATGTCCATGGAGCCCAGGATGATGCAATCAAGCATGTTGAGCACCCACACAAAACAAGGATGCAGATCCTCAGTCCAGGCGCTAACAACTCCACATCCAGAGACAAGTTCAGCGCCCAAGCCATTTTCAGCTACCATGCAACATGATGGCTCTGGCAGCACATATGCCTGAAAGTGTATGTGATGCCTGGGGAACTGAGTGTGTGGGTGAATGGCAATATTCGAATTGGCCAGCAGGGGTCTTCCAGTGCCAAAACCACTCCACTTGGCTCATTCACTTCACATACCATCAGCTTGTGGAGCAGATCTAGAGGGAAACCCTGTTGGTCACTTCTTGTCCAATGTCCATGGAGCCCAGGATGATGCAATCAAGCATGTTGAGCACCCACACAAAACAAGGATGCAGATCCTCAGTCCAGGCGCTAACAACTCCACATCCAGAGACAAGTTCAGCGCCCAAGCCATTTTCAGCTACCATGCAACATGATGGCTCTGGCAGCACATATGCCTGAAAGTGTATGTGATGCCTGGGGAACTGAGTGTGTGGGTGAATGGCAATATTCGAATTGGCCGCAGGGGTCTTCCAGTGCCAAAACCACTCCACTTGGCTCATTCACTTCACATACCATCAGCTTGTGGAGCAGATCTAGAGGGAAACCCTGTTTGGTCACTTCTTGTCCAATGTCCATGGAGCCCAGGATGATGCAATCAAGCATGTTGAGCACCCACACAAAACAAGGATGCAGATCCTCAGTCCAGGCGCTAACAACTCCACATCCAGAGACAAGTTCAGCGCCCAAGCCATTTTCAGCTACCATGCAACATGATGGCTCTGGCAGCACATATGCCTGAAAGTGTATGTGATGCCTGGGAACTGAGTGTGTGGGTGAATGGCAATATTCGAATTGGCCAGCAGGGGTCTTCCAGTGCCAAAACCACTCCACTTGGCTCATTCACTTCACATACCATCAGCTTGTGGAGCAGATCTAGAGGGAAACCCTGTTTGGTCACTTCTTGTCCAATGTCCATGGAGCCCAGGATGATGCAATCAAGCATGTTGAGCACCCACACAAAACAAGGATGCAGATCCTCAGTCCAGGCGCTAACAACTCCACATCCAGAGACAAGTTCAGCGCCCAAGCCATTTTCAGCTACCATGCAACATGATGGCTCTGGCAGCACATATGCCTGAAAGTGTATGTGATGCCTGGGAACTGAGTGTGTGGGTGAATGGCAATATTCGAATTGGCCAGCAGGGGTCTTCCAGTGCCAAAACGACTCCACTTGGCTCATTCACTTCACATACCATCAGCTTGTGGAGCAGATCTAGAGGGAAACCCTGTTTGGTCACTTCTTGTCCAATGTCCATGGAGCCCAGGATGATGCAATCAAGCATGTTGAGCACCCACACAAAACAAGGATGCAGATCCTCAGTCCAGGCGCTAACAACTCCACATCCAGAGACAAGTTCAGCGCCCAAGCCATTTTCAGCTACCATGCAACATGATGGCTCTGGCAGCACATATGCCTGAAAGTGTATGTGATGCCTGGGGAACTGAGTGTGTGGGTGAATGGCAATATTCGAATTGGCCAGCAGGGGTCTTCCAGTGCCAAAACGACTCCACTTGGCTCATTCACTTCACATACCATCAGCTTGTGGAGCAGATCTAGAGGGAAACCCTGTTTGGTCACTTCTTGTCCAATGTCCATGGAGCCCAGGATGATGCAATCAAGCATGTTGAGCACCCACACAAAACAAGGATGCAGATCCTCAGTCCAGGCGCTAACAACTCCACATCCAGAGACAAGTTCAGCGCCCAAGCCATTTTCAGCTACCATGCAACATGATGGCTCTGGCAGCACATATGCCTGAAAGTGTATGTGATGCCTGGGGAACTGAGTGTGTGGGTGAATGGCAATATTCGAATTGGCCAGCAGGGTCTTCCAGTGCCAAAACGACTCCACTTGGCTCATTCACTTCACATACCATCAGCTTGTGGAGCAGATCTAGAGGGAAACCCTGTTTGGTCACTTCTTGTCCAATGTCCATGGAGCCCAGGATGATGCAATCAAGCATGTTGAGCACCCACACAAAACAAGGATGCAGATCCTCAGTCCAGGCGCTAACAACTCCACATCCAGAGACAAGTTCAGCGCCCAAGCCATTTTCAGCTACCATGCAACATGATGGCTCTGGCAGCACATATGCCTGAAAGTGTATGTGATGCCTGGGGAACTGAGTGTGTGGGTGAATGGCAATATTCGAATTGGCCAGCAGGGTCTTCCAGTGCCAAAACGACTCCACTTGGCTCATTCACTTCACATACCATCAGCTTGTGGAGCAGATCTAGAGGGAAACCCTGTTTGGTCACTTCTTGTCCAATGTCCATGGAGCCCAGGATGATGCAATCAAGCATGTTGAGCACCCACACAAAACAAGGATGCAGATCCTCAGTCCAGGCGCTAACAACTCCACATCCAGAGACAAGTTCAGCGCCCAAGCCATTTTCAGCTACCATGCAACATGATGGCTCTGGCAGCACATATGCCTGAAAGTGTATGTGATGCCTGGGGAACTGAGTGTGTGGGTGAATGGCAATATTCGAATTGGCCAGCAGGGGTCTTCCAGTGCCAAAACCACTCCACTTGGCTCATTCACTTCACATACCATCAGCTTGTGGAGCAGATCTAGAGGGAAACCCTGTTTGGTCACTTCTTGTCCAATGTCCATGGAGCCCAGGATGATGCAATCAAGCATGTTGAGCACCCACACAAAACAAGGATGCAGATCCTCAGTCCAGGCGCTAACAACTCCACATCCAGAGACAAGTTCAGCGCCCAAGCCATTTTCAGCTACCATGCAACATGATGGCTCTGGCAGCACATATGCCTGAAAGTGTATGTGATGCCTGGGGAACTGAGTGTGTGGGTGAATGGCAATATTCGAATTGGCCAGCAGGGGTCTTCCAGTGCCAAAACCACTCCACTTGGCTCATTCACTTCACATACCATCAGCTTGTGGAGCAGATCTAGAGGGAAACCCTGTTTGGTCACTTCTTGTCCAATGTCCATGGAGCCCAGGATGATGCAATCAAGCATGTTGAGCACCCACACAAAACAAGGATGCAGATCCTCAGTCCAGGCGCTAACAACTCCACATCCAGAGACAAGTTCAGCGCCCAAGCCATTTTCAGCTACCATGCAACATGATGGCTCTGGCAGCACATATGCCTGAAAGTGTATGTGATGCCTGGGGAACTGAGTGTGTGGGTGAATGGCAATATTCGAATTGGCCAGCAGGGGTCTTCCAGTGCCAAAACGACTCCACTTGGCTCATTCACTTCACATACCATCAGCTTGTGGAGCAGATCTAGAGGGAAACCCTGTTTGGTCACTTCTTGTCCAATGTCCATGGAGCCCAGGATGATGCAATCAAGCATGTTGAGCACCCACACAAAACAAGGATGCAGATCCTCAGTCCAGGCGCTAACAACTCCACATCCAGAGACAAGTTCAGCGCCCAAGCCATTTTCAGCTACCATGCAACATGATGGCTCTGGCAGCACATATGCCTGAAAGTGTATGTGATGCCTGGGGAACTGAGTGTGTGGGTGAATGGCAATATTCGAATTGGCCAGCAGGGGTCTTCCAGTGCCAAAACCACTCCACTTGGCTCATTCACTTCACATACCATCAGCTTGTGGAGCAGATCTAGAGGGAAACCCTGTTTGGTCACTTCTTGTCCAATGTCCATGGAGCCCAGGATGATGCAATCAAGCATGTTGAGCACCCACACAAAACAAGGATGCAGATCCTCAGTCCAGGCGCTAACAACTCCACATCCAGAGACAAGTTCAGCGCCCAAGCCATTTTCAGCTACCATGCAACATGATGGCTCTGGCAGCACATATGCCTGAAAGTGTATGTGATGCCTGGGGAACTGAGTGTGTGGGTGAATGGCAATATTCGAATTGGCCAGCAGGGTCTTCCAGTGCCAAAACCACTCCACTTGGCTCATTCACTTCACATACCATCAGCTTGTGGAGCAGATCTAGAGGGAAACCCTGTTTGGTCACTTCTTGTCCAATGTCCATGGAGCCCAGGATGATGCAATCAAGCATGTTGAGCACCCACACAAAACAAGGATGCAGATCCTCAGTCCAGGCGCTAACAACTCCACATCCAGAGACAAGTTCAGCGCCCAAGCCATTTTCAGCTACCATGCAACATGATGGCTCTGGCAGCACATATGCCTGAAAGTGTATGTGATGCCTGGGGAACTGAGTGTGTGGGTGAATGGCAATATTCGAATTGGCCACAGGGGTCTTCCAGTGCCAAAACCACTCCACTTGGCTCATTCACTTCACATACCATCAGCTTGTGGAGCAGATCTAGAGGGAAACCCTGTTTGGTCACTTCTTGTCCAATGTCCATGGAGCCCAGGATGATGCAATCAAGCATGTTGAGCACCCACACAAAACAAGGATGCAGATCCTCAGTCCAGGCGCTAACAACTCCACATCCAGAGACAAGTTCAGCGCCCAAGCCATTTTCAGCTACCATGCAACATGATGGCTCTGGCAGCACATATGCCTGAAAGTGTATGTGATGCCTGGGAACTGAGTGTGTGGGTGAATGGCAATATTCGAATTGGCCAGCAGGGTCTTCCAGTGCCAAAACGACTCCACTTGGCTCATTCACTTCACATACCATCAGCTTGTGGAGCAGATCTAGAGGGAAACCCTGTTTGGTCACTTCTTGTCCAATGTCCATGGAGCCCAGGATGATGCAATCAAGCATGTTGAGCACCCACACAAAACAAGGATGCAGATCCTCAGTCCAGGCGCTAACAACCCCACATCCAGAGACAAGTTCAGCGCCCAAGCCATTTTCAGCTACCATGCAACATGATGGCTCTGGCAGGACATATGCCTGAAAGTGTATGTGATGCCTGGGGAACTGAGTGTGTGGGTGAATGGCAATATTCGAATTGGCCAGCAGGGTCTTCCAGTGCCAAAACCACTCCACTTGGCTCATTCACTTCACATACCATCAGCTTGTGGAGCAGATCTAGAGGGAAACCCTGTTTGGTCACTTCTTGTCCAATGTCCATGGAGCCCAGGATGATGCAATCAAGCATGTTGAGCACCCACACAAAACAAGGATGCAGATCCTCAGTCCAGGCGCTAACAACTCCACATCCAGAGACAAGTTCAGCGCCCAAGCCATTTTCAGCTACCATGCAACATGATGGCTCTGGCAGCACATATGCCTGAAAGTGTATGTGATGCCTGGGGAACTGAGTGTGTGGGTGAATGGCAATATTCGAATTGGCCAGCAGGGTCTTCCAGTGCCAAAACCACTCCACTTGGCTCATTCACTTCACATACCATCAGCTTGTGGAGCAGATCTAGAGGAAACCCTGTTTGGTCACTTCTTGTCCAATGTCCATGGAGCCCAGGATGATGCAATCAAGCATGTTGAGCACCCACACAAAACAAGGATGCAGATCCTCAGTCCAGGCGCTAACAACTCCACATCCAGAGACAAGTTCAGCGCCCAAGCCATTTTCAGCTACCATGCAACATGATGGCTCTGGCAGCACATATGCCTGAAAGTGTATGTGATGCCTGGGGAACTGAGTGTGTGGGTGAATGGCAATATTCGAATTGGCCAGCAGCGTTCTTCCAGTGCCAAAACCACTCCACTTGGCTCATTCACTTCACATACCATCAGCTTGTGCAGCAGATCTAGAGGAAACCCTGTTTGGTCACTTCTTGTCCAATGTCCATGGAGCCCAGGATGATGCAATCAAGCATGTTGAGCACCCACACAAAACAAGGATGCAGATCCTCAGTCCAGGCGCTAACAACTCCACATCCAGAGACAAGTTCAGCGCCCAAGCCATTTTCAGCTACCATGCAACATGATGGCTCTGGCAGCACATATGCCTGAAAGTGTATGTGATGCCTGGGGAACTGAGTGTGTGGGTGAATGGCAATATTCGAATTGGCCAGCAGGGTCTTCCAGTGCCAAAACCACTCCACTTGGCTCATTCACTTCACATACCATCAGCTTGTGGAGCAGATCTAGAGGGAAACCCGTTTGGTCACTTCTTGTCCAATGTCCATGGAGCCCAGGATGATGCAATCAAGCATGTTGAGCACCCACACAAAACAAGGATGCAGATCCTCAGTCCAGGCGCTAACAACTCCACATCCAGAGACAAGTTCAGCGCCCAAGCCATTTTCAGCTACCATGCAACATGATGGCTCTGGCAGCACATATGCCTGAAAGTGTATGTGATGCCTGGGGAACTGAGTGTGTGGGTGAATGGCAATATTCGAATTGGCCAGCAGGGTCTTCCAGTGCCAAAACCACTCCACTTGGCTCATTCACTTCACATACCATCAGCTTGTGGAGCAGATCTAGAGGGAAACCCTGTTTGGTCACTTCTTGTCCAATGTCCATGGAGCCCAGGATGATGCAATCAAGCATGTTGAGCACCCACACAAAACAAGGATGCAGATCCTCAGTCCAGGCGCTAACAACTCCACATCCAGAGACAAGTTCAGCGCCCAAGCCATTTTCAGCTACCATGCAACATGATGGCTCTGGCAGCACATATGCCTGAAAGTGTATGTGATGCCTGGGGAACTGAGTGTGTGGGTGAATGGCAATATTCGAATTGGCCAGCAGGGTCTTCCAGTGCCAAAACCACTCCACTTGGCTCATTCACTTCACATACCATCAGCTTGTGGAGCAGATCTAGAGGGAAACCCTGTTTGGTCACTTCTTGTCCAATGTCCATGGAGCCCAGGATGATGCAATCAAGCATGTTGAGCACCCACACAAAACAAGGATGCAGATCCTCAGTCCAGGCGCTAACAACTCCACATCCAGAGACAAGTTCAGCGCCCAAGCCATTTTCAGCTACCATGCAACATGATGGCTCTGGCAGCACATATGCCTGAAAGTGTATGTGATGCCTGGGGAACTGAGTGTGTGGGTGAATGGCAATATTCGAATTGGCCAGCAGAGTCTTCCAGTGCCAAAACCACTCCACTTGGCTCATTCACTTCACATACCATCAGCTTGTGGAGCAGATCTAGAGGGAAACCCTGTTTGGTCACTTCTTGTCCAATGTCCATGGAGCCCAGGATGATGCAATCAAGCATGTTGAGCACCCACACAAAACAAGGATGCAGATCCTCAGTCCAGGCGCTAACAACTCCACATCCAGAGACAAGTTCAGCGCCCAAGCCATTTTCAGCTACCATGCAACATGATGGCTCTGGCAGCACATATGCCTGAAAGTGTATGTGATGCCTGGGAACTGAGTGTGTGGTGAATGGCAATATTCGAATTGGCCAGCAGGGGTCTTCCAGTGCCAAAACCACTCCACTTGGCTCATTCACTTC